>NC_051161.1:119829960-120057460 GCF_013339745.2 Dermacentor silvarum
GTGTTCTTTTTTGCACAGCTTTGCCCGATCGATATTTAAATGCCGCTTAATTGCACCCAGTTCGTCTGGCAGCACCACCGCTTGTTATCCATATCGACCACTTCCGCTCCGCCGGACAAAAAGAACATCGAGGCTGAGGTCAGCGCGCAAGGGGGAAAAATAAATGTTTTTTTTTCATTTGGTACGCGCTCCTGGTGTCGACATTAACGAATCACACGTGATTGAGTAAGCTCTTCCTGTTCGCATCTGGAGATGTCGAAACTCCGTGCGCGTGCGATCCAGAGGAGAGCAAATAACAAGATTGGTGCTTGCCGGTTTTGAGCCAGTATTCACAAACAGTTCTTTCGTTAGAATTGCTTATGCGAGAAAATTCCAGCTGATGGTGACGTTGGACATAGCGAATGCGGCCAGCCAGTGGTGAGCGTCACTTATGAATTAAAATCTTGTGGATACGGCCCCTCTTCATAACCTTCAGTCGTATGAGAAGTGTAGTTCGGCACGAGTAGTATTTTTTGCTGATAAAGATTTCGCGCCATGTAACTTTAGAAATTCCGCATGCTTCATTTGGCTTTTCCGCTCAGGCAGCATGCATGTGCCCCACCGTTGCCGCCACTGCAGTTAAGCGTCCTGTGAGGGATTCGATACTTTCACGATGACACTAAGAGTGATGTAGGAGAGTGTATTTTATGAATGGGGGAAGTAATCAATGACACGGCGCAAAAATACAATTTAACTTGTCAGTAAGCGCATCACCATTTTCAGAACGCTGGGTTACAGGAGATGTGGACGGCAGCAACAAAGCATATATCGGCATGCTGTGACGCGGAGTGAAATCAAGGGAGGAAGAAAACAAGAGGTAAAAGGTAGATACGTTAACCACATTAAGTGTCCGGTTGGCTACTCTGCACAGGGGGTGGGTTAAGGGCAGAAAATATTAGAAAACCAGAGATTAAGAAAGGGGAAAGAAAAGAAAAAGGAACGCATCAGTTCACACATCAAGACAGCTCACAAAGCTAATACGGTAATAATTTAAATTACCGTATCCTACTTAAAGGGACACTAAAGGCAGATACTAAGTCATGCTAAAGTGATGTATTATTGCTCGAGTATCTCTAAAGCGTCAATATTATCGCGAGCAGAGCCTTAGTAATAGAGAAATTGAGGTAAATGCAGGACACGATTAGAGACTCCCCCCGGGACATTCAGGTACTCGCCCGATGACGAAGGCACTCCTCATTTAAATTATGTCGCTAGTACTGAACCACTCGTTATAAAACATCATTGTACTGTATTATAAGAAGAAAGAAAATACTACTTCACCAGTTCTATTACACTTTTACAAAAAAAGAACTAACTGACATTACACCGTTGACAACAACGCGGGCGGTCGGAAGGTTTCGTGTTCGCTCGACTCTGCGCCGCCCGCACTTGCGCGTTTATGTTTTTCTGTTATCGTGTAGTGTTGCGCTTGTTTGTCTGGCTCGCGAACCTCGCACTGACTGCAAGTATCAGAGAATTCCATTTCCATGCGACGTCGCGGAATGCCCGAACGGTCTACGCCGCTTTAGCAAAATCAGCTGCAGCTGCGCACCGTACCGCCATCTGTTCGGCGCCGTTTCACTCATCAACGGCAGCAAAGGGCGGTAATGGCGTATGCAACGTCACCACTCCTCGGTTGGCGTGGTGGGTGATTTGAATTGCAATGAAGGTATTTGGACCCTTCAGATCCAATTTTATCGTAAACTAAGTCTTTTCTTTCCACGAGACAAGCGTTCCGAGGTTTCTGGAAAGGTATGTAAACAGTCCACGTCGACTTAGTATTTGCCTTTAGTGTCCCTTTAACTGCTCATACAAAGCGTCGGTAGCGAGATAATTGTAAACATGCAGTCCTTTTTATCACTTTGCTTCGACAATAGCATTGGCTCAACGCAAAAACATTTAAAACACATTGTGGTTGGAGAAAGAGCAAAAGACGATCGCTATATACCAGCGTCGCTACTGCCATCCATGGATCCAATTACCCAGTAATCCATAAACAGTAATAAGTTGGCGGACTAGCTGAAACACTCTAATGAAGCATTCATTCGGGAATACTATAAGCTAACTCACGTTCCCATCATAGCTAACCTGGCTCCGCGGAGTAACACCACTAGTTATCTGGTTGAGCGGGCTCGTCGCTCTGAAAAAAAAAAGAAAAAACTTTTATGTACACTAGAACGATAAATATCTTGACTGTTCTTAATGCTGCCGTTCAGGGGCAAAACCATGGACTTTGATATGCGATGAATGAGTAAAAATTAAAGGGCAACTCGGAAAAACTGCCTAACTACTCTAAGTTTCTCCTCAAATCACTTTTTTCTACGGAAAGATTAGTAATCTTCAGAGACTCCCGCCACCCAATGTTCAGTCTTCCGGACCAGAAAATAGACGGCTAGAAACCTCTACCCCTCCAGAGAGAGAGAGAAAAAAAGGTGAAGGAAAGACAGGGAGGTTAACCAGACATTATCTCCGGTTGGCTACCCTGTACCGGGGGAGGGGTAAAGGGATGCGACAGGAGAGAGAGAGAAAAAATAAGTACAAAAAAGGGAAAAAAAAAGGAAAGAAAAAAAAATCACACACACACACACAACTGAACTGTTTCTGTGGGCATTGTCAGTCTGCGAAGGCGTTCTAGTGTTGAATAGTGTCAACGTCCCATCCTACGTCACACAGTGTACAGTCACAATTTGTCACTGAGTTCGGTGTCTTTTAAATAACGCACCAGTGCCTTCAAGGTGGCTCGCGCTGTTTTTCGTGTAGGCCAGTTTACAAGGATGTTGATTTGCGTTATTAAGCGTTTGTCCAGTTGACCTATCGTGGCTGAGAGAGCTGCTCTCTGCGGGTTAAAACGAGGGCACTCACAAAGAAGGTGTGCGATATTTTCGTTGCACCGGAAGAGCGTTCTAATCAAAGTCGGTCAGATAGGCCGGTGGCTCGTAAGAAGCGCAGAAGCGCCTGCACGGCCTTCTTCTGTGACGTTGGGTCCAGTCTGTGGTGGAGAATTTTTTCTTCCGACAGAGGCCGGTCGTCCAATTGGTTGAACGTGTTGGTAAGAAAATGTCTTTGCGCACTGTACTGCGGGCAGTCGCACAAAATATGTACAATTGATTCTTCATTGCCGCAGTGGTCACAGGCTGCGCTGTCGGCCATTCCTATGCGGAACGCATAGGCGTTGGTAAACGCAACGCCCAACCATAATCTGCACAAAAGTGTTGCGTCTCCTCGGCGAAGCCTTGATGGTACTCGAAGGCTTAGGGTTGGGTCCAGAGAGTATAAGCGAGCATGCATGAGGTGCGATTCATTCCATTGTGACCTTGTGCGTTGGTGGGCGATCACGCGGAGCTTCCGTGCAGCGTCAGTCCTAGAAAGTGGAATGGGTCGTTTGTGATCTTCTTTATGAGCTGTGCGGGCAGCTTGATCGGCCCGTTCATTGCCGATAATTCCACAGTGACTTGGAAGCCACTGAAAAGTTATTTCTTGCCCTATCTCAGTCAGATTGTGTATTGCCTCGGCAATCTCAAAGACCAGCTGCTCGTGTGGACCGCGGCGTAAAGGTGATAGTAGAGACTGCAGAGCCGCCTTTGAGTCGGAGAAAATTGTCCATTTGTGTGTCACTTGATCACTAATGAATTGCAGCGCGGCACAAAGTGCTGCGAGCTCTGCTGCCGTCGATGTTGTGACGTGAGACGTCTTGAATTTAATAGTTGTGCCCATCGTTGGTATCACTACTGCCGCGGTAGAGCTGTTCGGCAGGACGGAGCCGTCGGTGTATATATGGGCAGAGTCTTGGTACTTCTCGTACAACAGAAGTAAGGCGAGCTGTTTAAGGGCTGGTGATGACAGCTCTGCTTTTTTGTGGATGCCAGGTATTGTCAGGTTGATATTTGGCTGTGTAAGGCACCACGGAGGAATCGAAGGTCTTGCGGCAGGAGTGAAGCAAGTTGGTAATGATTCACCATGCGTGGCTATTGTTTGGCAGAAAGAGGTACGTTGTCTGTCCGCTGGCAGAGATGCCAGGTGGTGGTGGGGAGTCCGGGCAAGATGTCGTATATCTGTCCTTAATGCTTCAACCTCAATGTGAGTCTTGGCGAGGTGGTCTCCAGCAATTGCTATAGTCGCCACTGTGGATGCACTCCGAGGCAGGCCTAGGCAAATGCGGAGCGCTTGTGCTTGAACACTTTGTATGGTGCGCAGACTCATTTTGTTGACGTTAGTTAAGGCTGGCAAGCTGTACCGCAGGAAGCCAAGAAACAGCACATTGTATAGTTGCAGCATAGCACTTGTGGACATTCCCCATGTCTTTCCAGTGAAGAACTTAAACAGGTGACAGATGCCTGTTAACCGCTTCTTCATGTATGAAACATGATGGCTCCATGACATGTCTCTGTCAATTATAACGCCTAGAAACTTGTAAGATCGAATGTAGGGTATTCTTTGGCCATTTATCAATACGCTGTAGTCTGCCATGGGCTTCCGTGTAAATGCCACAAGTGCGCATTTCTCAGACGATATTTCCAGACCTCGATTCCGGAGGTAAATAGCAGTCTGAGATGCGGCTTTCTGGATCCTCGCACGCAGTTGTAGGCGTGTTACTGCAGACGTCCAAACGCAGATGTCATCCGCATACATTGATAGCTGAACTGTGCTTGGCAGGTGCTCAATGAGAGACAGGAGAGTCAGATTAAACAGCACAGGGCTGAGGACACCGCCCTGGGGGACGCCGCGGTAGCTGTAATGTAGAGAGGTGTGGCCGTCCTCAGTGTTCACGAAAAAGGATCGCATGGAGAGGTAGTCGCGTATCCATTGAAACATCCGGCCGCCCACACCTACCTCTTCGAGAGCAGTAAGTATGGCTTCATGTGTAATGTTGTCATATGCCCCTTTCACGTCAAGAAACAAGGAAGCGCAAAGACGCTTTCGGCATTTTTCGTGCTGAACGTAGGTGACTAGGTCGACGACGTTATCTATTGATGATCGACCACGGCGAAAGCCCGTCATAGCCTCTGGGTAAATGTTGTGGTACTCTAGGTACCACTCCAGGCGTCCTAGGATCATTCTCTCCATTACTTTGCCCACACAACTAGCCAAAGCGATCGGGCGATACGATGAGAGCTCCAAAGGCGATTTGCCAGGCTTCAGTAGTGGAACCAGGCGACTGGTTTTCCAGCTTATCGGGAGCGTGCCATCTCGCCAAGATTCATTGTAGAGCTCTAGGAGAACAATGCTTGCGCGCTCACCCAGATGACGTAGGGCTCTGTAAGAAATGCCGTCAGGTCCTGGAGCCGATGTGCGTCCACACAAAGCTAGTGCTGCCTTAAGTTCATGGATTGAAAAAGGTAGATCCATGCGTTGATCTCGCGGTGGTGGAGAGCTACTCAAAGGCGGAAAATTGTTGGGAGAAGTGAGTTGGCCGGATAATCTGGCGCAGAACTCTTCTGCCACGTCAATATCCGGTCGCTGTTGTGAAAGGGCTAGGGCCTTGAATGGAAACCGCTGCACGGGCAGTGTCCGGAGACCTCGTACCGTCCTCCACAATTGCGATAAAGGCTTGCGAGGGTCTAGAGACTCACAGAACGCAGCCCAGCGTTGTGATTCCAGCTTAGCTAACCGGCGCTGGATCTTCTTTTGGATGCGTCTGGCGGTCCGTAAATCATCCATTGCATGCGTGCGGCGGTACCTTCGTTCAGCACGTCGACGAATTGCTCGAAGTCGTTCTAATTCTATATCAAATTCCGTTAGCTTCGAAGAGCATGTCAGAGTGCACATAGTATCTTGTACTGCACTCTTGATAGTCTCTTCCAAACGATGTGAAATGTTGTCTTGACAGTGCTCTTCCATGAGAGACTGAAATTTGGTCCAGTCCACTCTTTGGATGGTATCGCGTATCTTGGAAGGAGATAATCCGCTTATTTTGACGTATGTGGGAATGTGGTCACTCCCATGTGTTTCTATATCTGCAAACCACCCAGCACGTCTGACGAGGCTTCGTGAGACAAACGCCAAGTCCAGACAGCTGCTGTACGTGGAGCCACGTAAGAACGTAGGACTGCCGTCATTTAACAACAAAAGTTCATTGTCATGGGCGACGGATACCAAATGTCTGCCTTTCGCGTTGATCTTCGTACTGCCCCACAGTGTGTGATGAGCGTTGAAATCCCCAATGATGACCCACGGATCAGGAGTTGATGATAGGATGTCGCGTAGTCTTGTTTGATCAAATCGACTTGATGGAGACAGGTAAGCGCCCACAACGGTGATGGTAAGTTTCTTCTTTTTCACTGTTAGACATATATATTGATTATCGTCATGAGGAACCACAGGCTGGTGAATGTAAGTGAGATTGCGACGAATAAACACCATAACCTTGCTGTTTTCACCAGTAGTAGATGACATGAATGATTCATATCCAGAGAGCCTGATTGTGCGGGATAAGTTCGGTTCGCAGATGACAATGATCGGAAACATATGGGCGTAAACGAACCGACGAAAATCAGCAATGCGCGATCTCAGTCCCCGGGCATTCCACTGAAAAATTGTTGCTTTTCGGACCTCATCCCTGAAAGGCAGTAGCTGTTGAGCCATGGTCTACTCAAGGGCTGCCAGCACCGGACTCAGAGCGTCCAGTACTTGAAGTGCACTTCTGGCTGACGGTGTCTGCATGTTGTTCAATAACACGCGAATGGCACTCATTAGGGGTCGCAGAAGAGCGACCACTTGTTTATCTGTATTCTGCAAGTCATCCGATGCAGCACCTTGCTGTACTGGAGGAGGTGGCTTCTGCTGTGGCTCTGCTACAGGTCGTGTAGGCGTAAGAGGTGGCCATTCCTTTGTAGAGAGAGATCTCCCAGTTTTCTCTCTTCCAACCTCGGCGTTTGTCGCGCTCAGAGCAGCAGCTGGCTGTGTTCTATGAACGGTCGACCTATCTTTAAAAGTTGACGTTGTCCGTCGTGAGGACCTTCGACGGTGGCGTCGTCTTCGTCGGACTTTTTCAGCGGCCTCTTTGTGGGTTGAGCTGTCTCTCACCATTTGTCTAAGAATAGAAATCTCTTTCTTAATCTGTGGACAGTCTTTGGAAGAAGCACTGTGAGCACCCTGACAGTTTGGGCACTTCAAAGTAGTTGCGCTGCACTTTTCTTCTGGGTGGGGTTCGGCGCATCGGGGGCATATTGCGGAATTTCTGCAAACGCCCTTCACATGGCCCATCTTCTGGCAGTTGAAACACTGCATAGGCCTCGGAACATATGGTCGAACCGGGTGGCGAAAGTGGCCTACCTTCACGTACGAGGGAAGACAGTCGCCTTTGAATGTTATTCTGACACAACGTGTGTTGCCGAGGCGGCCCACGTACACAATGACGTTGTTTTCGCTTGCCGGTTTTATGAGAATTGGCAGGTCTGCATTGGAAATTTTTTACCCCTCCATGCGTTACGCGCCGCTCAGGCGGTAGGTATTTGAAACAAATTTCGCCATTCACGGGCGTTTAGAAAATCCAGGCAGTTAAAGGTGCAATTGTTGGCATCCTGCAAAAACAGCAAAACAAAAATCACACACGCTCACCCACCCACACACACACAAAAAAAAAAAAATAGACGAAGGAAAGACATTCATGGCGCGAATAAAAAACTCGAAGTAAATGTGTGCCTTTCCTGAGATCGTAACTTCCACTAGACGTGATCGTGTACAAACTGTGTCGGACGGGGTTTACTCGATCATTTTAATGTTCAGTGGTTTTTACGGACCAAACCGCGGTATGATTATGAGACATGCCTTAGTGGAATATTACGGAATAATTTTGACCCCCTGGGATTCCTTAGCGTGCACCAAGTGCGCGGTACACGAGAATTTTTGCATTCCACCTTTGCATTCGGAATGGGACCTCACGGCAGCGTATCGAACCCGAAACCTCGTGCCGGGCAGCGCAATGCTATAGCCACGGAGCTACCATGATGGGTTACTCGATGCACCAAGTTCCGAAAACCGGTATCAGATGCTGAACATGAAAATAAATCAGTGCTTTATGACCAGTTTTTTTTTCTTTTTTTTAGCGAATTGTCAAAAGTGCATTATTTGTCCTGCCATCATGAGAGTTGCTGCTGTCACGTTAGTGTCAGACGACAGCAAAACAAAAAAGCTAGACGAACTTTTATTTTAGATTTTCAGATTTTTCGAAACCTCAACAGCACTCGACGAAACTCGGCGTATCCTCCGGGACAAGATCAGAGATTCCCAACGGCATAAATAATTCGCTTAAACTCTCTGACAGTTATCTTCCCTTTCGCAGAGACTTTCTGTAATGTTTCCGCGCCACTTCGCCACCCCAATTTCGTTTGATGGCGGCTGAATAATTCAGCCACACTCGCATCATCCTGATTGCGTCAATCGAAGGCTTAGTCTCTTTGGCGGTCTTCTTGTTTGCTGCCTCTGGCGAACGGAATACGTTTTGGACGCAGTAGCTGCACCCTTACCCTTGTATTTGAGCTCGCAGGCAAAACCGAAAGCGCGCTTTTGCTACGAGAAGTCCGCATTTGCGGGTGCATATACGTTAAAACGATGAAAACCTCCGAGCCTCTCTCTTCGCCGACCACAACCCAGTGAAAATGCCAAGCCAGGATAGAACATTCATCAAACGAACGTTCGTGAAAGCTAGTCTGATCCTCTTATAGGCTGCAAGTTCGTGCCGAGAACTTGCCGGGCATTATATATGCAGTGAGCATTAGTTAAATTGAGTATATTGCTTCGGGAAGAGCTCATCACTCGATCGATACAAATTTTCTAGTTGATTGTTAAAATTCTATTTATATAAAACGTCACTATACGATGCATGGTGGCAAAAATCTCATGTCATCAATTTTCATATCCTCTTGCTTTATTCCGAGGAGTAAAATACAGAAAAGAGAGTTAACGGCTGCCTCACCGAAGCTTGAAGTAGGCAGCAAGAAAACCGTCCGTACAAAAGCATCCGCACCACTACTGCCTCTGAGGCTATGTAACGGATTCTGTGATGCATGTGCTGGCCACCTTGTGGGAATGTAAAGAATTGATCGAGAATGTTTTATTTTTCCTACTGAATATTATTTCACTGGCACGTGCAATGACATTAATTTTACTAGTTTTGTACGAATGCCTAAAGCCGTCGCTTGAACAATTTTACACGGTGTTCAAAACACTTCGAGCTTAGTATAATTAACGAGCTCTCAATATCTATATGTATGACATTGCAAGCAATGATAAGGACTTAGAAGCTATGTAATGTATGGTTCCATTGACATCATATTGCCCTAAACACTCCAGGACGCAATTTGGTATTTTCAGAGCGAGATGCCGCTTATTTTCGCACTGAAGCCGCTACAGTGGGACCTCTCATATTACGCATTTTAAAGCTGACGTGCGCGCAGACAGATACGCAACACTAACAGTTAACGATCACTGAAAGAGCAGTGAGAACAGCTACTCAAAATTAAGTTTCTCAATGCAATAGAGAGGCGTACATCAGTGCACTGTACGGTATTCCATTTCGTATACATAAACGAAGTTCAAGGATATAAAAGAAATATAGCAACTGTTCACGTAATTTTGGTAATCTAACAATTGAATCATTTGAAAACATTCAAGTAAAACATTAAACATGTAAAATTACAAGAACAACTGACAATCATTAGGTAGTCATTATACACTGAAGAAGCAAAAGATAGAAAACTACGTTTGAATTATGATAAGTATGAATTCATTGCATTGATATGGCACTGAAGTTGACAGCTTTAGTGCGTAAATAGGCTAAAGTATGGCCACAATTATTTCGTATTTTTGGCAAAGGAAAGTTGTATTTCGATGCAAATCTTGTGACGGTAGCCCTGAGTAACTCTTGTGTGTGGATAAAATGAAGTAGATTGCAATTAGTAATGATTCGATACTGAGGATTATCTACACTGTAGGTAACTGTAGGTTCTCCATAGGCAATATAGCAAGTAATTCATAGAGGTCGGTGAATGTAGTGTGATTCAAGTGGGAAGGTGCAAAAACTTTGGTACATTAAGAAAAATTTTAATACCGTGTGACATTCTTTCCCGCATTTATAAAATGTGTAAATTAAACTTCATCAAGCTGCCAAGTTCAACTCCTAAGAATGTACAGCTGTCAGATGAGAGAATACGGTGGCGAATGATAAATGCGGGCAGAATATTCAGGGGGTTTGGATGTTTGGAGCTAAAATCCATGACTTAAGTATTTGAAGAACTGATGATGAGTCAATTGCTTCTCAACCAGGAGGATAACGCTATGAGGTCGCGATTGAAATGCGAGTGAAACATTGCAAGCAAGGGCAAGTGGCGATAAGCGTTGTACCGTCGGTGTATTAAAGACAGGGAGTGTAATAAGTGAGACGATTGGGAAGATTGTTAATGTAAATAAAAAATAACAGAGCGCATAACGCTACGTTCAAGTTCTGTGTTGTGTCTGTTGTCAAAGGTCGGCAAATGAAGGCGATTTCAAACGCCGAAGTGTAAATTCATATGAATTTGTTGCGTATCATCGGCATTCTCACGTTTCTCGAAGAACTCACAAGTATCGCAGGGGACGCTTCAACATTGATGTTATAAATTTAATTATTAGATTTCACGTGCAAAAAAATCACGTTCTGGTTTTAAGACCCGCCGTAGTGGGTGACTATGAATTAGGTTTGAAAAGCTGGAGTTCAATGCACGGTACAAGGGAGTTTTTGCATTTCACCTCCATCGAAATGGGTGCATTCATGATGCTAGTGGTATGTAGGAAAAGAGGAACAAGGCTACACCAAAATGGTCGTTTGGCCGTAGTTCTACACTGAGTACCCTCATAGTCGCGGTCTCTGGCTAATCAGTAAGAATCCCGACCACCATACAGGCTTTTGGACCGAACTCGGGCAATTCAACACTTCTTGTGTCCTATTGGTACCGGTCCAAAATGAATTGAATAGGGAACGTTCCGGTTACATTCAGTGCCAGGCAATGCATTTTAGCCAGGCATTCAGTGCCAGGCAGCCCGTTCAGTTACCAGGCCGCAGTAGCTTCTTACATGGACTGTTTTCGTAAAGTATAACACACGCCGACACCCTGCGTGTTCTACAACATGCAGTCTTCAGATTTTGATTCGGCCGCGAAAATGTATGAAACTAGCAGTTTATTGCAGAATGACAGTGACGTCGCGCAGAAGAAAATCGGTGTTTCAAACGAGTAGAAAAGCTTGCGGAAGGATGTCGTGGAGGCTCGCAGAAGATGCCGAAGGCGGGAGAAGTTGCACGCCTGAACTTGGTTTATTGGTCGCAGTTGCCTAATACCACGAGGCTCCACGTTCTTGGGTGGTGGTTCTGATTACGTACAGTCCGAATAATAAACGGCATTAGAATGCTGCCATACTGTGTCGTGCGCATTCTTTTGCTTTGTGATAGTGATCGCTTTGACAGTATTATCGCTGCAATCATGTTATTGGTCGCTCGCATTTGGTGGTTTCACTCGCGAAACGCGCACATAATGCGTTGAATCCTGGGAACAACACGCCAATTGTGGCTTGGTTCGTGGTAAGCTTGCGTACAGCTAGCCGCCGGATAGCTAGCGGTATTGTCACCGTTGAAACGGCAGCACTAGCTACGGAGCATCCGCACAATTGGCCGAGCGTTACAACTTTCGAGCGGCGCAGCCGACAAGCAGACGACGAGCACAGAGTAGCCGCTCAGGGCGACTAGAAACGAGTGCTTGCCATACCGTGCTTGGCTGGCTTCGGCTTAATGTTCAAATAGCGGTCTCAGCAGATGATAAAAAAGCAGGATCTTCACTTCCATACCCACGTTCTCTTGTAATGTAGCTTTAAAGCTGTTTTGATCACTTTCTTAGCTCCACCACAGCGCTCTCAAACGACCACCCGGAAATACCAATAATTTACTCGTCGGTTCTATCGGAGCACTGTCGCTACGCCGTGGCTGTACAGCGGCAACCACAGGAACTTATTGCTGGCATATTGCTGATATAGAATAGTTAATTTTTGGGCTAGTTGGTTCTGCATAACTGAACAAGTAACTCAGCGCAATATAAAAGACGGACACAAGAAAGGGACAAACAAGGACAAGCGCTGTCTTTTATATTGCGCTGAGTTACTTGTTCAGTTTGCTGATATAGCTCGACGAGGCTCCGCCGGTCTGCCTTATTCGAAGCGAGAACAAAGCAGTAATCATGCCAGAGACACCTACCACCAGGTATTCGCTTTAATTGGCATTCACATGTGGCACGTATAAGCTTGGGCCCATTGTTCCAAAATTCGATCACTTCCAATTTTAATATCCAGTTTATTCAAGTGCATGCTGTCTTGCAGGGGCGAATACTCCCCGACGAGTGATTGGTTTGGACGAATTTTAGGAAAACGTGCACCCCTAAGGAACTGCGCATTTTGGCTTTTTGTGTGAAGACTCGCGTACTAAGGCGAAATGACGCTTATCGACTTTGAAAAGGAATGAGTTCAACATTGACGTGAATTAAACGAGATGGACGTGAAGCGTGATAAAGCCAGACTCTTCAGTGTTAGCTTGAGCAAATTGTACGTGTGGGCTTAAACTTTGCAGTTCTCTGCAGTTAGGTGTTGCTGCAGAAATGCTTCAGCCGTCATTTGCTGCCCGGTCTTTCTTTCAAGATTGTGAAATGTGATATCATGAAACCCCGAACATTTTACGTTGTCGTAACATGCCTATCGGAAACTGGTTCACGCTCGTGAGGTAAATATAGAATAAAGTGTCACAGCTATGTAAAGTGTTGTGCGGTTTGCTGGGGAATACAAACCCGATCTGTGTCTTCTTTGTCAATTATCTTTTCAGATCACCCTCTGTACAGTAGGTTATGGTGACACCGTGCCCGTCACGTGGCCCGGGAAGTTGATTGCATCTTTTTGTGCTCTCATGGGAATCTCCTTCTTTGCTCTCCCTGCTGTAAGTGGCTGCCGGTTTACCACTATACCATACTTTTCAATGTTTTGCAAATTCTCACTTTTATTTTTCACTTTTCTCACTGTGTGTGCGTCTGCGTTTATGACCTAGCTGCTGTGGCTCAAACAACCATCTAGAAAGTCGAGTACTTACGCGAATTTAGTGAGTTATTCTCGCCTTCTTTCAGCTGTAAATGTCCAACGCCTTTCGCGTGTAAAAAATTATTTGTCTGGACGGATGCAGATGACTACACGGCTGCTATGAAGTGTCTGGTTTTTGAAGGGGCTTTTCACTTATGGTTATTGTGTGTCCTTCGCATGAAAAGTGTTATATGTGAATTTACGCTCATTCTTGTACACTGTAAGAAAAACTGAAAGTGAGAAACACAAAATAAGAACTCCAGGAGTCGCGAAATAGCAGCGAACTGCAGATTTTTGGTGCTTTGTTTTGGTGTCTCTTATTCCTTACGCGGATTGTTGCCGACATCCACAGCGTTCATATATTCATGAGTGTGCATTACCGTATATCTACTGTGACAGATTCATACGTCGGTGTCATTTTAGATGGGAAAAGTACACTGGAACACTAAGCTCCACGTTCGACGGCAATGGTGCGCATAAGCTTGTGAGTGTTCAATAAAGAATAAATATTGTGTGCCATTAATAAAACGATACTATACACGACAGGAATCTAACGAGCAAGACATATGTTAGCCTACGCGCAATCAAATACCCATAGCACTGAACTGAAGTTCTGACGTCGCTTCAATGAATGTCCAGCAACAATAGAGCATACATACTCCTGTGTGTTGATTAGCGTATAACTATTGTGCAACATTTATATATCGATGTCATATAAAATAGGAATCTAGTAAAAAAGATCTAAGTTAGCCTACGCGCAATACCTGAGCAGAAACACTCGAATTTAGTAGATTACGCTTTATCCCTCTATTTACCCTTGGGGGAAAACGCTCAAGCACAAAATACTTTGGGCGTTTTCTTCCGTAGGCATCAGCAGCGCACGAGACGTCTGAGAAATATATCGCTCTTAGCAGAACGCTGCATAAGCACACTGCACATCGGTATTGGGTTAGGTCGTTTCTTTTTTTTTTTGCCTTTTATATGAAGTCCCGCGGCTTATTCTATCAGGGAAGTGTGCGACCTCTTCTCAGGGCCGGCCTTAGCGAGTTTCGGAAGCGGCGACTTCCTGGATTGCACTTACTGAACGAAGCTTCGCGCACTTTGTCAGACATTGTAGGCCGCGTCAGTGCAGAAAGCTTTGTTGTGTTATATCGACCCTGGAACCCATCCCGCACACTTTGCTCTCAGCCGCCATTCCTGTCAAGGATGGATGCCCTTAGGCAAAGGTAGTTTTCCGACAGCATTTGGTGACCTCAGTTTCGTTGGACGAAGCCTGACTAGACGTGTCTGGGAGGGTAAATGTGTTAAGTTTCGTGCAATAATTTTTGCGCAGGGAATATTTTGGGCAGTCTAAATGGAAGTTACTAAATTTGGGACCTCAATGCATCGAAGTAGTGCGCGTATGTATATTTTGTTCATGGTTACTCGAGTTAAATTTAGACAGAAAGCCAAAATTTGATTTACGTCGCATTGAGTCGCATACTTGCGGATATCGCCATCTATCCGTATGCGTACCGAGCGAGAATTGTCGACGGTGAAAAGCCAGGGGAGGCAGTGAAGCGCACACGGGAAACCTTTCACGCGAGGACATCCGCCTCCGTCCCAGTTCATATTTCCGCCGTTCTGACATTGACGGAGGGCCTAGTTCTTCGGAAACTCGCAAGATATGTGCGAGCCAAGTCGTCCTTAAAGGGAAAAATTTCTTCGTTTTTTTTTTCATACTGCATTTCTGACATTTTGCAGAATTGCAGGAAAGTGTCGGCAGAGAATCGTCTTAGCACAATTGCGTGCGATACTTACGTTTAGCTTTCTTGAGTCGAGGTTCAGTTTCGTTTCATTTTTCTTTATATGATTTTATAAGTTGAGACGTACAGTGACGGGTCTGAAATTTAGGGGTAGGTTGCGACAAGCAACACGATGTTCCCCTATACTCGCCGTCTGACACTACGGTATAACACCGTGCACCGTAGTCATACTGGCAAGAACTGCATGTGATATCTGCAAACGCTTTTCAGTGTACTACGTTATACCAGAGTCGTCTGATTGGGCTATCTCTACGTGAGTCTTGACCTTCATTACTCGAACAAACTGATATTTCTTTAACCTTCCTAGCTACCTGATGGCTAAGGATTCAGACGGACTTCCAAGAACTAGGTATTCTGCAATGTTAGACGTGACAACAGATAAACAATTACGAATCAGAAAAAAATTTAATATTTCAGATGTTGGATGACACGTTATATTCGTGGACAGCATAACTTTGGCTGCGTTCTCTACGGATGTCTGCTGCGATTTCGGAAAATAATGAGTTCAAGAAAAAAACAGGAACTTTACAAATACACGTAATGTTCGCGTTCTCCTCTCTCTTGACAAATCGAGTATTCTCGTTCTCTTCCGCATTGAGCAGAAGTGTTAGCTCATGGCATCTCGTCCGGTCACAGGGCATCCTGGGGTCTGGATTTGCGCTCAAAGTACAACAGCAGCAGCGACAAAAGCACATGATCCGACGGCGTGTGCCCGCTGCTACTCTAATCCAGTGCCTGTGGAGGTGCTACGCCGCAGATGAAAACTCCATGTCCGTAGCAACGTGGAAGATTCATCAGGTCCCTCTGCCCAGTCCACCCACGTAAGTAGCCTTGGCGGAGCGACAAAAACGGGCATGCGCGGTTCACGCTTTTCTTTGAGCTTCGTGGCCACATCACTCGCACATGTCAGTCTCGAGATGGGAAAACAATTCGTTCGTGTGAACACAATAATCTTTGAGAGTGTGGGCAAACGAAACAGGTTCTTCAGCAGGAGAAAATCTCTGCCTCTTTCATCTACACTACAAAGACAAAAGAGTGGGAGGTTGGAACAGCACAAAGGAAAAAAAAACTGTCCGAACACAGATGCGAAAGCGTACGTCTGGGACTGCGGCCTGTCGGCGCAATCAGGCCTGTCATAAAACGTAGGAGCGTAGTCGTTTGCTTTCGTGTTAGTGAAAGCCAGAGCTGAGAGCTGTCTCGTCTTAATATGGATGGTTTTCCAGCTTGGTGAGGGTTGTGGAGCGCTGTTTTCTCTCTGCTAATACGAGAGCACTCACAGAGAATGCGTTTTCTTTTTAATGCAAGCGTAAATACCACAGAATGGAAACAGAGAAGACGCGTAAGTGCCAAGTCACACCGTCGCTGACCATCATCAAGGCGGTGCCGTACGTAGTGATCTAGGTAATACGTACATGTAAAAATATTTTAGCCTTCAAAGCTCTGAACAGACAACCACACCAGGAGCCTTGAAAAACTTTGTTTTTGAAGGCTTGAATATTGTATACATTGTGTGCTTAATATAGAAGCTTTGGCTTCTATGCATTTGGCTTCTCGGCTCTTTTGCACTGGCATCGTAGGTTGTTATACCACAAGCGCTCGTACATCGTCATTCATTGATACCTTCTTGTAAACTGGAGCTGCATTCTATTGTAGTTTAACTAGAATAACATGGCAATATTTTGCAGTGGCTGGTTTACGCCAAGTTGCATTCTCTGATAATTTGATGCGTTACAAAGGTCTGCGTGCATCAAAGTAACCTTGGCCTAAATCTCTCAAATCTATATCTTATTCGTAAACCTGGAAGTTATGAAAAAAATTGTTAATGATAATTCATGACAGGCTAAAAATCTAAGCAGTGCAAGAACGTGTACCCCTTCCTTCATTTTCGGATTGGCAGGCCATAGTTATTGGTATGCTTAGTACCTTAATGGTACTTTGTTAATTAAAAGTTACCCATGCTGACAGGGAACCCCACAGAATCAATTAAAGCCAGTGTTCGCGATGAAAATGCTCACTCGAAATGGGATTTCTCTCCTTTGCGAAACAAATGAGAGGCATTAGAGATTATTACTTTATTAAAGAAAGAGGAAACGTGCGAAGGACAATGGTCTTTAAGCGATTGCCTCATGAAGTTTCAAGCGCTGCATGTCACCAAAGGTAGCACTAGTGGTTTGAACGCCCCCAACTTCCAATGTTTCACACTATCACGATAACCATCACACTCCACTTTCACAATCACAGGTTCTTACCTCAGCAACGAGAAGAGGCCGCGACTGAATGTAAGGGCATAATGAAATAGTACTTTATAGGTTACATGCCAAGCTCTGCGCCTCAGCAGTTTGTGCCGGTGCCTTCGGTACCTGTTAAATGCTCAGGTGGACGAATGCGAATGCATCGAAACTATCTTTCTTGAGCCAAGATCATAATAAAGCACAGCTGCAAATTAACCCCTGGAAATGGAGAGTAGTTCGGGAACAATGCGTCGTTCCCGGCCTCCCCTTCAGTGTATGCATTGCTGCATGCTTTTCAGATACGTGTTTGTGGACAATTTCAGTACCGAAGCGTGCACCCTGATGGAACTATTTGCATGTTGCACACACACACAGTACACGGAAACTCGACTAATTTGCACAATTCACATGCACGCCAAATGCAAAAGACGTCCTATCAAATGAAATAGGAGAGGAAAGTTTGCATTTTGAGCGAGAAAATTAGCATGAGTAAGATTCCTTTCTTGTGAACTGATTCATTCTTTCTTCGAAGACATTCGTACCGCATTTCCACCCCGTCGATTCGTTCATGTACCCTTCGCAACTGCTTGAAATGCATTGCAGCGAATGTGCATTCGTTACTGGAATTTAAAATTAGGCGAAAGTAAAAAAGAGTGCCTTTCTGTAGCTTTGCACATCCAAATGAAGAACTTCAAGAACATCGAGGAATGAATTAGTTTTATTCAGTGTTACAAGTCTTCGCTTCAGTGTATGCACTTTTTTACTGTCTTGTACGCTTGTATTAAGGATAACATCACTTGCTGCCGTTTTGGGAGTCACTGATTTGAATTTGTAAACAAGGCGTACAGATTTGGTAAATTGTATGAACTTAAATTTAGGTTGAATGTGTCAATAATATTTATCATGACTATGCATGAAAACCATGGGTGGGCGGAATACTGGAAGGTGGTGAGGTAATAAATTTGGGGCGTCACGGGAATCGCATACTCTTCGCTAAATACATAAATAAATATTGAGGCCGAGGCGCAGGCCAGCGCTAAACGCAGAAACGGGCGTCTAAGAGCTGCGTTCTAAAATGTTTCAAGTACTCGCGCGTCAACCGAATACGGGGTAACATGCTTTATATTGGCAAATCTACGATGTACAAGTCTTACGCTACAGCTACAAATCAAGTGCAGTGACACTTTACTCCTTGAAGGTTGAATATACATGCAGACAGTACATATTCGTTCTACCGACCAGTAGCTCTCTAACATTATGGCTAACTTAGCCGAACCTGTTGTTTGTTGTTAGCTCATTTTTAGGCACTAGGGTAAGGTAAAGCTGTCGTTCGTGGTCGGCTCCGATTCTTCTATTGAAATAGGTTAGAAAAGCAGATGTGACCCGGATAAATGAGTTTAAAAGCTAAACCAATCGACTAACGAAAGTAGTAGGTAAATCTGCTGTATCAGGTAAATATCTTCCCAATAAAAGCAGCAGTAGCCTAAAGTTGAGAATTCAAAATGTTTACCAGAGCATATTCCAGAGCTCTGAAAACTGCATCGGTTATATTGTCTAAAGCGGATGAACATATTGTCACGCTGCACGGCGCAGCCGAAGGAAGAGGAAGTAGAAGTGTGCGCGAGGAGCTGGACCGCTGCCTGTTGGGCTTGGATGACCGTCCTGTCCTTTGTGCTACGCCAACCATCCATAATTCTTGTAAATAAATCCATCCCATCGGTTACAATTTGGTGGAGGTGCTGGCTACATCACACTGGACGACCGAGCTCTACTACCCCTTCGACGCAGCAAACGGTTGGCCGGGCTACCACCGGGAGATGTCGACATGAGCGACATGAGCGAAGGCGACGTTCGAGAAGAAATCGCGGCAGACAGCATTCGCCCGAGGCAAGCCGGTTACTGGACACCTCATCGAGAAGCACGCACATTCTCAGGCAAAGCGAATGAGAACGTCGAGGACTGGTTGAGGCACTACGAGAGGATGAACCGCCACGGTGAATGGAGCACGGCTGCGCAGCTCTCTAACGTTGTCTTTTTCCTTGTGGGAACTGCCCTCATGTGGTTCGACAATGATGAGGGCTCGCTCACAACTTGGGGCAGCTTCGTCGAAGAGATAAAGAAATGCTTTGGCGATTCACTTTCGAAAAAGAAAAAGGCTGAGCAGACACTTTCACGACGAGCGCAGTTACCGGGAGAGACGTGTGCCACCTATATCGAAGAAATCCTGAAGCTTTGCGGAATTGTGAACGCAAACATGTCGGACGAGGACAACGTCGGACACCTACTCAAAGGAATTGCTGAAGATGTGCACAATTTTTTTATCTCTAAGAAAGACCTCACTACTCCGTCCGACTTAAGGCGTCACTGTCGTACGTTCGAGGCTCTGAAGACACGCCGCATTCTTCCGAAGTTTGGTCGGCTGGACAACGTGACCAACATAGCAAGTGTGGACGAATCTGTCTGTAACGACCTGGCTGTTTTGGTACGGCAAGTTATTAGAGATGAACTGGCTCATTTTCAAGGCCCAGATGCCAACCGCGTGTGCCACCAATGCTCCGTTGATGAGCGCTACTTGGAGGCGCCGGCGGCCTGGCCGCGACCTGCCTGCGGTGCCCGCCCCGTTTCCGACAACGCCCATGCCCACAGCACCATGATCCAGCCACAAGCAACGAGTTTTGAATGTCGACTTGACAGACAGCCTCGACGTGGGTCGTCTCCCGTCTACAATGCGCCTTGGAGGTTTATACCCAACATCAATGAAAATTTCAGCCCACCTGTGTGCTACAGCTGCGGGGCTCAGGGACACATCGCGAGGTATTGCCGCCGTCGCCCACAGCGTGCTCCGCGAGATCGCGCATATCCGCCTCGCATGCAAGATGCCACATCCTGGCAACCATTTGTCCCTTTCCGCCAGCCACATCGAGACTACACATACATTCCAAGGAATGACTCTCCCGTGTCCGACCGCAGCCTGACTCCACCGCTGACTCGGACACGTCGATTGCCATCTCCACGTCGCCGCTCGCCTACGCCGCCCCAGCTGGGAACTATAGCTGTTGCGACCGATAAGGGTGAGCTCGCGGGACGGTCACTTTTGCAAATGCCTCTGTCTGTCGTCATGGTAAAGAACAAAGTGTGTGTTTGTGTCGATGGTGTTAATACTGCGGCTCTAGCAGATACTGGTGCTTCTGTGTCCGTGATGTGTCTTGCGTTCAAGACTCGCCTCGGACCGAAAGTGGTGTTTGCTTTGGATGGAAATACCACGTTTCGCGGAGTTGGCGGTGAACTATTACGTCCTGTGGGAGTATGTTCCGTCGTGATAACCGTTGGTGGAAAGGCATTTCGAATCGAATATAATGTACTCGCGCGCGCCACGCACGACATAATTCATGGTATTGATTTTACGGGAGTGTGGAGCAACATTAGACTGCAGGGCTGGTGAAATTTCACTCAGGAGCGATACCAGACCACCCGCGCTAGACGACATTGCATCCGATCGTCAGGAAATATTTTCCGTGTCCACTTATGCACTTTTGCCTGCGCAGACGGCAATGTTCATCCCTGTGACCTCGTCACGCGTCCGTACTGGTTCCTGCTGTGGATTAATTGAAGCTGAATACATCAACACTCTAAAGAAGAATGTACTTGTCCCTCGGTCACTTATCGAAGTCATAGGAGGTTGTGCTCACGTTTGGACGGTGAATGTGTCCTCCGAGTCGGTTGTTTTGCCTGCAGGACTGAAGGTAGCACGTTTTGAAGAAGATAGTGTTGCGAGCATTCGTGCGGTTGCTATTTCTATGGACGCAAGCCCACCACTCAGTGACCACTCTTCAAAATTTAGGAGCATGATTAATAAATCACTCCCCTCTTCCCACCAATAAGCGCTCCAAGAGATCCTTGCCCGCTATGCGTCAGTGTTTGACTTTGCTCAAGAGCGCCTGCAGCCACCACCACACTCCCGTGTGCACCACCGCATCAATACTGGAACAGCGTCGCCCATACGACAGAAACCGTACCGCGTCTCTCCTGCCGACCGCAAAGTGATCGCCGAGCAAGTTACAGACATGCTACAGAAAGGTGTCATCCAGGAGTCCAATAGTCCTTGGGTGGCTCCAGTCATATTGGTCAAGAAGACGATTCGTGGCAATTCTGCGTCTACTACAGACGCCTAAACGCAGTAACGAAGAAGGATGTGTATCCTCTGCCACGGATATATCACGCCATTGACTGTTTACATTCTGCCTCGTACTTTTCCTCTGTCAATCTGCGCTCAGGCTGCTGGCAAATATCGATGCACCCGCCAGTCAAGGAGAAGACTGCCTTCGTAACGCCAGACGGACTCTTCGAGTTTAACGCAATGCCTTTCGGTTTTCGTAATGCTCCGGCGACATTCGAGCGATTCATGGACATGATCCTGCGGGGACTTCGATGAGAAATCTGTATATGTTACCTGGACGACGTCGTCATTTACGGCAAGACATTTCACGAGCACAACCACCGACTCGAAATTGTGCTTGACTGCATACGGCGAGCTGGACTGATACTAAAGTCCATAAAGTGTCACTTTGGCGAACGTCAAACGCTTGTTTTGGGTTTCCTCGTCGACAAAGAAGCCATCCGCCAAGACCCCCAGAAGCTTGCGGCCGTTCGTGGCTTCAACCAGCCGAAGACAGTGAAAGACCTCTGCAGCTTCCTGGGACTATGTTCTTACTTTAGCCGTTTCATTAGGGACTTAGCACGCTTAGCTCATCCGCTCACGTCATTCCTTCACAAGGACTCCCCGTTTAGATGGACTACTGAATGTGAGTCTGCATTCCGTCAACTAAAATTTCTGCTCACGTCAGCTCTAATTTTGCGCCACTTTGACTCAGAGGCCCCAACTGAGCTTCACACCGATGCTAGTGGTCTGGATGTTGGAGCTGTACTCGTACAAATACACAGCGGACGCAAACAAGTCATCGCCTACGCAAGCCGTACTCTTACCAAGGCTGAGCGGAGTTACACCGTAACAGAAATGGAATGCCTCGCGGTAGTCTTCGCCACCTACAAGTTTCGACCATACTTGTACGGCCGCCACTTCACGATAGTGACAGAGCACCATTCTCTTTGCTGGTTGGTTGGACTACGCGATCCATCTAGCCGATTAGCTCAGTGGTCATTACGGCTTCAAAAGTACGACTTTTCTATCACTTACAAGAGTGGTCGTTCTCACACCGATGCTGACTGTTTATCTCGCCTTCCGTCAGCAAGCACGCGAGATACGGACGATGACTTAGATGAATACCTCCTTGCCATCTCCGCCGAGTTCCCTGATGCCACCGCATTCAAGCATGAGCACCAGCATGACCCTTCTATACGAGTTATTCTTGACGCCGCTCGGTCACCTGCACGCGGCTCACCTTTCATTATTTTTGAATATATACTGTATAAGAAGAATTATTCTGCTGAAGGCGCTCCACTTCTGCTCGTGGTTCCCCAGACGTTGAGGCCTATGATACTTCACGCCATGCACGATGACATCACGTCAGGCCACTTTGGCTTCGATCGGACACTTCACCGACTGCGCCAGCCTTTTTATTGGCCCAAGCCCTGGAAGACGGTGAAGCTGTACGTTTCCAGCTGTGCCATTTGCCAACGCCATAAGCAGCCAACGACGCCTCCTGCGGGTACCTTGCAGCCAGTTAAACCGCCGACCGTGTCATTCGAAAAAGTTGGTGTCGACTTGCTAGGTCCCTTCCCCAAGTCTACATCCGGTCGCCGCTGGATTATTGTGTGTGTGGACTATTTGACCCCGTACACTTAGACGGCGGCGCTCGCTTCGGCTACAGCTGCGGATGTTTCATCGTTTCTGCTGTACTCTGTCATTCTCCGCCATGGTGCTCCACGCGTTGTGATTAGTTATCGTGGACGGCAAGTTTACTGCGGACGTTGTTGAAGAACTACTACGTCTTTGTGGATCTGATTACCGGCATTCGACCCCTTACCATCCGCAAACAAACGGACTCACTGAGGGCAGGAATCGTACGCTGACCAACATGCTTGCCATGTATGTCTCCACCGATCACAAAAACTGGGATTCAATCTTACCATTTGTAACGTACGCTTACAATACTGCCAAGCACGAAGTCACCGGCTATGCGCCTTTCTTTCTTCTCTATGCTCGAAACCCCCAAAGCTTTATCGACACCATCCTGCCCTGGTCCCCACATGATGACTACTCATTAGGCCAGACTTTATGCCGTGCCGAAGAAGCGCGTCGACTAGCCCGCCTCAGGACTCTCTCCTCTCAAGATCGTGCCAAGACTCGTTATGACGCTCGACATGTGCTCGTCACATATGCTCCTGGGGACTTTGCTTGGCTTTGGACACCTGCGCGGAAAAAGGGGCTGTGCACGAAGTTTCTGTCACGATACACTGGTCCATACGTCATACTGAAACGACTGAGTGACGTGCCCTACGTCATCGCAAGAGTGACTTCGCACAAACGGCGGTCACATAACACGCAAGTCGTGCACGTCGCCCGACTCAAACAGTACCATCATCGGGCTATGTAACTCGCTCGGAGAACTTCGTCTGCCCTCGGATAAATTGTCACGCTGCACGGCGCAGCCGAAGGAAGAGGAAGTAGAAGTGTGCGCGAGGAGCTGGCCGCTGCCTGTTGGGCTTGGATGACCGTCCTGTCCCTTGTGCTACGCCAACCATCCGTCATTCTTGTAAATAAATCCATCCCATCCGTTACAATATCAAAAAATATTCTGCAATCTATGTGAAATAATTACATTGTTTACACAAGTTGTGCACAATTCATATTTGCAAATTATGTGAGAGAGCAATGTATATACTGGTTCCTCCAATTTAAACATCCCAATGTATGCATTCCGCAGAATCGTGTAGTTCTTTATTCCTCAGTTACGAAGCTGCAATCTTCATTAGTCATATTTCAGGTTGTAGGCACTATAACGCTAAAGAAGCACTACATTTTAAGTGTTTCATTTTAGTGGAACAAAACTCATCGGAAGCTCGAGGTAACTTAAGCAGTTACCAAGAAACCCAATACCTTCTTATTCATTTTAGAAAGCAGCTGCCGAAGTAAAACTTTCTCTTAATAAGAAAATCTACCTTCAACATTGTCGCACGTTTGAAAATTCGTCTATCTTTTGCGTTTGGCTCCTAGCACGGGTCTGCCTGCTTTTTTCACGCACTGTCGCACTGTGTGGTTTTGTCTTGTTGCACCCCCATCTCCAGCTATGCCTCAGGGTCGTTCACAAGCACAAAGCGCAGAGACAGACTGGACCTGCCAGCCCCAGGTGCTGGAATTCTGTAAGTATACACCGGGCACCGTATTTTTTGCACTGCTCACGAATGCCGAATGCTATATCGAGCAAATGCACAGTGATCGTAATGTGACTTTATGTTCGAGTTTCTTGCGCCAAGTGCGAAGATGGCAATAACTTGAAAAAATGAAAGAGCATCCTCTTCTTTCTCCATGCGGAATAAGGTCACTCTACGCTTACTACGCGTTATTTTGCACAAGTGGGGACCTCAGGTAATCAGAACCTTGGATGGCCGCACCAGATATGTCATATAATGGGCTCCCCGCTCTTTTGAATACTCAGTTTATGCAACAAAATTGGTCAATGGCAAAGGTGGGCAAGAAGCTATGTCGTTTGAAGGATCACTGTTAGTGTTGGTGGTCATCTTGAGCAACGGTTGGTGCTCAGCTTGAGCTTGGCGGTGTCTGGTATAGGCGTCAATAAATACCCAATGATACGTCACCGTTATTTTTCGCGAAACGCAATCATTGCAGCTCTAGTGCAATACGTTGCAAAGAAATGTGTTAAAACATGCCCGCAATAGTTGGTTCAACGTGTGCGACCAAAACGAGTATTTTAAGGAAACTTGGGGCCTGATTCTTAAAACTTACCGTGCCTGCAATTGGTCAGCCACCAATAGTATGCTCAGTATCGGGATTCATTTTAGTTTTCCCTTACGAACAATTCTAGCGTGAGAGTTTGGCGAATACGTACGCCATATCGCAAGAAGGACAGTGCGAAAATACATGGATGAAGAAGGGACACGTTAACTAAACGGGTGCAATTGATCCTTTTTACGTGCCCTTTTCTCGTCGATGTTTTTTTTTCGCGCTGCTCTGTCTATGCCTAAAAAATGAACGAACTAGCCCAAACCAAATTTTTATCGCGGGGACGTATTTATTGTCGGGAACGCGTTCCTTTTATAAAAAATAACGGGTCAAGGAGCCTTCAACTTCGCACTGTGTGACAAGCTTGGCTTTGTTACGGCAAGTAAGAAATGCTTTCCGTCCGCGGCTGGGTGGCTAGTGCAGAGGTGTTCCGTTTGCCGTGCTCAAATATTCTACTACTTCTGTTCATTCATATAAAAAAGATGAAGGGGTAACGCGAAGATGGACGCTTGTAGAGATCAGCAGTGGACAGACAAAGGAAGCATCAACGTGGAGCTGAAGTGTTGACGAGGGAAACTTGCCGTCGTCATAGCGACAACGATAGGTTGCCTTTTTGACACTTAAGCTCAAATATGAAGCTTCCATCGCCTTCTCACTGTTGGTCGCTTGTTCTGAGTTTGCATTGCGAGCAGTGCGGTTGGGAAGCATGATTGAGGCCTATGTATTCTATTTGTCAAACTCATGATTTTTTCATTGGACCTTGAGAATGACATGCACGCAATTGTACTTATTCGTGCGTCATTTAAGCGAAATGTGAAATGCCGCACGTAGAGGTCTCCGGTGCTCGACTTCTATGATGTTGATAGCGCCAACGTTTTAATGTGTGCTCAGACTTCAAGCTTTATTCACACGTTTTGCAACGGTTGATGTCGAGACAGCTGCACAAAACGTACTTGAACATTTTTCGCTGGTGTAATAAGATAATCAGTCGTACCGAGAAAATTTGAAATATTCGTTGGCGTTCGACACAGATCTGGCCGCCACACACGGATTTTCGTCTATTTTATGCGTTGTATAATCTGAAATAATAACATGGTGTCTTGCAACAGGTACTTCAGATGAAGAAAAACTCGCAAATAAAGTATACACGGCACCAGGAAATTGTATAAAGAGTTTGAGAAATTCAATGGTATGCCGTTTTGAATTACACAGCCTCGTTACGATGTTTCAAAAAAGAATCGCGAAGAAAACAGGCACCATTTAGAGGTGAGGACAAAATAATATAAACAGGTGTCAACAGTCTTCAGTCGGCTGCGGTGTCTCTGGTTGTGGTGAGTAGCATTTCTCGTGCATTTTTTTTTTGTGGTGGCGTTCTGGTAGGCAGATGTAGTGGCGTTGTTACAGATGATACATTTTCACATTTAGTTTCTCGTGCTTTACGATGCTGCTGTTTGCTGACACGCCCTCTGATACAGCTCTTACGAGGAACTTATTTCTTTCACGGTTCTTCGTGACGACCGTAGGTTCAAGCACAACACGTCTTTCGTGAGCAGGCTGTCCACGATACGTCGGCACCGACAGCCCGCCACTCCGTCGCACTTGCATTCCCCGATGTCCCGGAGTCGTTACCACTGCGACTCTAACGCCAGCCAGGACAACGTCATGCACTCGGGGAGGCTTCCGGCCAGCTTCAGCGAGGACAGCGTCGCCAGAGACATCTCTGATGCCTCAAAACGAAACTCGGACGGTGAGCGCACTCATTTGCAGCTATTTCATTGATCACCCCAATCGAAAGATTGTTCTGGCAATTCTTATTTGTCCTTTGCTTTCGTACGTACAAGAATTCAGAGCTGAGCCTGTTTCTCTATTATGTATGTGGCTATCTCCGAGCTTCAAAATTCGAATTTACACAAATAGCAACTTAGACAGGCAGGTCAGGGCAATCGGTGAACACGAAAAAAATAATGAAATGCCTGCGGCGAAGACTAAGCAGTAAGACTAGGTTCACCTTAACAAAAGAATCTTATCTCGGGTCGTCGTCGAAGCCGCTAGGTCACGGTGAAGCGAGTGTCTCTTCTCATGCCAAGGCCTACTGCGTCTATACTTGAATGTCTGATCCTGTAAAATTAACAGAAAAATGCAGTTTCGTATCAACTTCTGAATCCTTGAGAGTTAACTATGGTAATACGAACTGAAAGGTGAAAAATTGAGCACGATCGGGCTACAGACATCTCGTAAACCTGACATCCTTGACATGTGTGAAAGCATCTCCGAAAATTGTCCACAATGCCTGCAAACTTTGTTCATTTCCATGATCATCCGATGGTACAAACATCGCAAACATCGTTTGCCGAGGTTTTGTATGAAAGTACGAAGCTACTGGGTGTACGACGTGCCCCTAATCGCGCAAAAGCCGGTTGCTGGGGCGTATACCGGTCTGTCACCTGTGCCATTATTCATGCGCGAAAAAAATAACCGCAGCATTTCCATGGAAACTGTCCTCGTTTGCAGCTACGGCCGCTCGGTTCGCTGGATGTTGAACTCCGTAAGTTGTGGTAATGGTGTAGGCATAGTAAACAAAATAAGAACAGAAACTAGACTGGCACACTACGATTAGTAAACAACAAAGGGAGAATAAAATAGCAACTGCTCTCAAATAAGAAGAGGCTTTTAAGTGAAGTGTTGACTTGGGGCTCAGAGCTTCGCCGCATGTGTGTATGGCCATGTTGCGGTAAAGTATGCCTATTTTTATTCTTGTACAGCACCATGTCTGATAATGAAAATACGCTGAGTCTGCTAAGTATGTTAATAGAGGCATATGTAGGGCTCTATAGAAATGAAGGTCAGCACTGACGAAAAAAAAAAACAACTGCGGCGTATCAAGATGTATCTCAAAGGCGTAGGGGCTGTTGGCGCAAGAAAACCCTCCCAAAACATAAATATGCTGAATACTTCCTGTGGTTGTGTTTGTGCTTGTGGAAAGTTATGGAACATGAATTTCATTATCATAGCATTTCTTTTTGTTGTTGACGCGTAGTTAGTCACGTCTATGTTATCTGCTCTTTAATCTCTTTCAGCCCATAATAACAGCGAAAACAAGAAATCTTGAGGAAGCGCTTGAATAGTTCAGCAGTAAATACTGAGCTTATTTTCATTGCAACCAAGGCGATTATTTTTGTCAGCGTCGGTTGGTGTCTATAGCAATGCCTTAAGAGCGGTTGAACAGCAATCCCCGGAAAAGCTGTCGCAGCTCAAATAGGTTTAGATGCTATTCGAGGTGCAGCTGAGCGATCATCACGAGAACACCAACGGTAAGCTCAATGCTTGATATACTTTAAAACGACCACGCCTCATTGGTAGTTTTCGTGCCTTATGAAAAATGCAGCCCAGTATCCCAAGTTTGAGCAGCATCCCCTTGTCTTTTCTCAGCCGGATGGGACAATTAGTGCGCGACCCGATGTCAGAGGCCTTGGTTCGTACTCCGTGCCTAATGACGTCCCAGGGGCCTCGTTAGTGAGCCCTGCTTTGCCAGACCATCCCCCTCTAGCATACATGAGGTGTCTGGATGTTTTATTTGTACCGAGAAAGATCTTATTGCCTAATTTTTTATACTCGGCTGGAAACGCTGATTATCTATCCTGAAGCCACTTCAATGTTTTTGCATAGTGCATAATATAGATATCCAATCATGGTTTTGAATGGCACGTGCGTGCCGCAAAACAATGCATATGGCTTAAAGACATGATTCTGCCGGGCTTTAAATAAGGAAGCATATACAGGCCTACCTTTGTGGCTGGCTGTATGGTAATAAAATTTAGCCTGAAGGAGTTATTTGTTCGAAGACAGCGTATTTGGTTGGCGCGACAGCCGGAGTAAATTTGGACGCAACTATCGAAATAAAACAGCATATTATTTTAACGCACGGAGACCAGCTGGTTGATCTGAAGTTCCTTGTGTTGTGTAATTGTGTGGCTCTCGTCAATTGCAGCACGAGTTAGTACGTTCGTAAACGACGTTTATCTGGTTACGAGAAACGCACTGAGAAATGCTACTGATATATAACAGGCATATTGGATGCGCCATGTATCCTTGTAGTCACGCCCATGAAGTATTTCCCAAAGAATTAGGAGGACCGTTTCATGTCTCAGAAGGACATGGATGATGCATGCAGCCACTTCTTCACATGCTGAGGAACTTATTCAAGCAGCAAGTGTGTGCCACGGTCGGGAAACACAGAGGCCTGTACTTTTGAGAATTTGTCTGAACGTTCATGAACAAAAATTGTTTTTGTCCTCCATCCAAAAGGCACCGTTAGTAATCTTTGTTTTAAAAAAAAGTAATTGAATTTAATCCATTCATTTGTACAAGAAAGTTGTTGGAGAGAAAACTCTGCTTCATTTAACTCAAAACTTTCAAATAGAGCCATTTCTGGGTCAGTCCGCTATGTCTGACGTCTGCCACAGCGAAGAGCCATTTTGCCTGTGTCTAGTGGCAGATATTTGGGGTTTGAAAACTACGGAACGATTGGTGTGCATTTCATCTGTAAAATGCTGTTCGCTAAGCTCATATCGAGAAACGTCTGCTTCGAAAAACAATCAACTGACGGCCGCCATGAGTTATAACATGACACGCTATACGGAGAGGCACTTCATGGAGGGCCCGCTGCTCTGGAAGCAAACGCTTAGCACTTTCACGAAATATTGTACATGCGGTATAGTTTGGAGGCTATATCCGAGTACCTACGCAACGTCCGCCTCCATCCAAAAAATGACATGGTAATACATGACACAAAAAAACAGGGCGCGACAGAACAAAATAAACAGGAAAAGTATTGCTTTCCGCCGGAATGTGGTGTGCCACCCCAGTTGGAGAGTTGCCAAATCGATCTGGTGAATACATTGCTTTGAACACTTTCAGTTGAACACGTTGAGGAACATACTCAATTGAAAAGCAGAAGCATACCAAATTTAGTTGGTAGGTTTCGAATCAACAACGCGCAAACTACACAGAAGACATCACTAGCGGTGTGCAGAGGCAAGGGTTGCTGAATTATCAATGACTTTCTGGTGGTGTAACGGCGCTCATATATAGTTTAATTTATTTATATTGGGCCACGTGTGACAGTTCAGTGCCTCTGTCAAAAACGTCCTTTTGTCCTGTATTTGTTTTGATTATTTATTGTTTCCTCACAAAAAGTCCTGCCACTTTCATAGACTGGCGCAGTAGTCACTGGACAAGATAAATTCTTTTTAGGTAAAATAAACTATTACATTCAACAAAAAATATCTATGTTCCTTCATGGAGATTTCGTACTTCCTGATACAGCATATTTTAAAACACATTCTATGAAGAAAAAAGAATGCTTGAGGCCCCCTTCACCCGCAACAAGTCGCGAAAATGATGTGTTGATACGCTGATGTGTTGATGTGCTGTTTCATGTAGGTGTTCATAACGTTCGTAGTGCGGCCCAAAAATTTTTCATTTCAGTTGTCACACATTAATCTTCCTTAAGTACATGTGACTACTACGACTGGGAACAAACTGTGATGAGAAACAAGTTTTGCTTGTATCGTGACATTATTTTTTGTGAGCTTTCAACACAATTGGTCGGCTCAAGTATCAAGGAACTTATTTTGTTATGCTTGGAAACATGCATATCATGAACAGTGCCATTCACATACAACTGCGTACTTTTTACAGAAACTTCATACAGGCAAAAATTGCTTATGCATCTGCAGACTCCTGCATGGGGCTTGCGTTGCTTCCTAATATGCATTCGCCTCTATATGCATTTTCGCTGCATGTTTCTCTACGTGGTCATTGTTGTGGAGTCGCAGGCAAACGTTGCTTACGCTTTTTTTTTTTACCAGACGAAGTCGTCAGGCTGAAGGCTTGATAAATATATGTGCTTTTTCGTCGCTGCCCCTACGCTCTCGTTCTCTGTAGATTTCAGCTAGTGCGGAGCCTGACTGTGTTGCTACAGCATGCTTTAACGATGTGCGCTTTAAAAATGTGCTCGCATGAATTTTCATGTGATCCTGTCATCAATGGTCAATTCTCACCTCGTATTTTCAGTGTCAAGGTGCCGATGTCTTTATAAAGTGAATTAATCGTTGTCGAAGACTGCGGTCACTGCACTATGGGCAATTTGGTAGGCCTAGGTCAGTAATGCAGGACTATTGAGGAAATTAAATATAAATTTGCACCTACAAACAGGTGCGCGTGTAACTTAAATGAAAGAATTCGCACTAACAAATACACTCCAGTTTCACAATATATATGCGTAATAGCTCGACCGTATCACTGTTCAGAACTGGATCCTACAAGATAAATTATCAGTGTAAGCTGCGTAAATGTTATTCACTCGTGGATCATGCACACTCTTGATTAAGGCATTGTGCTGCGCCGCAGTGCTGCTTACTTTTTTTTGCAACTGCATTACAGCGTCATAATTCAAGCTCATGCAAGTAAATATTCCAGCTATGGCGTGATTCCAGGAAAAATTGACGTATAAGCCAAGTACGCCGAGCACTAGCCGAAGCAGCACCGGTTTCCCACTGTGACAATACTATGCCGCTTGAAGCTCAAAGATTATATGTATATGTCGCATTATAACATAATGTCTACATTAGCAGGCTTAAAAACGTTCTCTTGGTTTTAGAGCTGAATTATTCTCATTGTCGACTAGTATAAAAACATAAGGTTTCTAATAACAAAAATGTTTTTCTAGCGCCACAGAGGAGGAGCTCACTGAAATGATGCGACCATCCATTTCGACGGATGGCAGAATTCTGCAGATCTTTGAAATCAGAATGTTCCGAGGGATCTCAATATTTATATTTACTGCCTCTTGTGTTCACAACGCTGATTTAGACACAATTTTTCTTGAAATATATTGTTAGCCATTAAATATGAAAACAATAGTGAGCTTTCCAAGTACTGCCATGAGCGAAATGGCGTGCGACAGTTCACTTTGCCTAGATAAGCATACCGCAACTTGTATTCTGGGCGCGCGTGATACCGCAGCCACGTGTGAAACGCGGCGAAACGGACTTGACAAGTGAGCCCACTCTCCCCGCCGGTAAGACCCAAGCGAAAGACAAGTCGAACAGTCAAATCGAGCGGCGCTCCAGCTATCGTCAGCCATACTGAGATACCGCAAACATACCGAGATAAGAGCGCATAACGTTTCCCGGCGCTGGTGTCAGTCCGAGTCGGTTCAGGTTGCGCTGCGGAGCGTTCGTGTTAAGCGTGCTGACGACGGTACACCATTGCTCAGATCAGGGCCACAAAAAGCAAGCGGTAGCTTTTATACTCGTATTCGCTTCAGGCCAACAACATCTACAAAACGTAAAGTCCGCCTAATAGGAAAGCATCTACTTATCACTTGTAGTGTTGTTGGGCACATTTTCTGTACTGTGTTTAGTTAATCTTTTTCATACAATTCTACAGTATTTCTGAAAGCTGTGCAGCGTTAATCTATATATGTTTGCTGCTGGAGACTGCAATGCTTGTGCTGTTACGTACTTATTGCAGCTTATTGCTGTACCTTGCATATGACAGCTGTTACACGGACGCTCTCAACGGAATAGTGTAGAGCAAGCATCACGTGGACTATATATCATTATTTTCAGTCTTTGTGATACGGGTGCTTGACTTTATCATTTCCATTGACACTGATTATGCTATAGCAAGAAATCGTTTGGCGCATCTGCTTGAAAGACAAACAGTAGTGTACGCATTGCATCCCGTTGTGCACGATACAGAACAAATGGTACTAGCGAACAAATATATAATAACAGAGTGTTTTCGCGTGCCTTCGTCTTCTCCCAAAGCCCGCTACTGTTACCATCGTTTCCGGTTCAAAGTGCGAAAATCGCTATTACAAGAAAGGGTGGCAATTTGTGAAGTGCAGTTAAGATAAATCTGGCAGAAAAAAAAACTGGTTCTAGACATGCCAAAGCATCCTTATTGCTTTTGAAAGTAAGGTGATGTTGTGAGAATATACTATTCAAACTGGGGCCAGGTTACTCTAAACTTCCACGTCACACAGAAAAGGTCGTAAAGTGGTAAATGCGAACTGTCGAGGTTTCAATGAATATTCAAGTAGACAAGCTTACGAAAATGCACTACAGAACAGGACAAGATCTTTGCCAAGTAATGTCAAAAACCAAATACTTCTCGTGCGCCTACCGACGATGCATACCACCTGCGTCTCCATTGGCTCCCTCGTCTCATGCAAAGTCCATTGTTGCTATTGCGCGGAGGCGAGTTGAGATGGTCCGTGTAACACGGCTTTGTGTGCTTGCCAGCTCTTGAAGTGTCTTGCGGGCGTGTCTTTGTGGCATGACGCCTGCATGCTCGACTTTTTGTGCTCTCGGCGCCAAGATGTGTCTGTGCTGTTCGAGCGTGCATTCGTCGCATAACGGTGGAATGACTGTGCTGCATGCTGTTCGTGGTGCTTGCAGAGTGTGTTCATTCAGTGTCGCTGCTGTTGCCTGAGTGCATTTCGTGTTCCCCCTGCTCTGAGCAGATTGCTGCGCCGAAGACGGGACCACTCCTTTTGGCCTCTGCGTGTTGCTGCAGAAAGAATTCACCAACCCGCCGTTCCTAGCCCTGTCGCCTGGCTTTAGGTCGGCTCCAGATACAGGTTGGACACAGGCACACTGTTCCAGACGCACATTTCACCAACTCGCGTTGTTGAGGTTGCACACTGTCACCAGTTCACACTGCGGACGCTGCTCAAGCGCCATCGATACTTGAGCGCACTTGTCAATACATACTTGTAAGGTCCAGTGAAGATAAGTGCATTTGAGTTGAACGCTCACTGCTAGGTTTATGGCGTTTGTCGCATTGCCCGCGAATGCCGTTAACCTCCTATTTGGGTACATGTGTCAACACCGCTTCGATACAATCACGGCGATAATGAACATGGACATTGTTAGGCAAATTATAAAAAAGATTTAGCCTGTTGCCCTTTTTGTACCAGTTTCTCGGGAACAAAACAAGAAATGCGCTGCTGTAAACGAAAGCTCATTCAGCTTTTAGTTGTAATTACGTGTGCTAGGACAGCAAACTTACTTTCTAGTCGAACAAGGTTCACTTGTGTTCGACCACCAATGATCTTCGAGTACGTGTGTTCGAGGGCACAAATAGAGTGTAACTAAACATTACAGGAGTGGCGGAGCCATGTTTTACAGCAGACACGTGTACTCACAACGCTGCCGGGAAATTTTATAACAAAAAATATTAGCTAACATTATAATACTAGCGCTTTTGTTGATTATAGCGTGTAAGAGTTGTTGACCGCTATCCGCTATCCACATTCGAGAACTACCTATGTCAGCAATTTTTTATCATAGAATACTTCATTTATTTTCCTTTGCAAATAAAAACAGAAACATTACTGCATATGTGTGCGTAAGGGCGATGATTAGTGCATCTTTGCACTTGTGTTTTCTTTTTAAGTACACCGTATTTTTTAATTTTTAGAAACCATGTCGCGGGTATTCATGTACGGAATGTATTGATTTTTGTGATCTAGCCAACAAACAATTCGGATTCGAGGTAAACAGAATCTTGCACGCCAAACCGTCGCCATAAGCGAGCTCAAAGGCAGCAAATATAATCCTAAATTTGTTCGACAGTCTCTGCCTGCACCTTTGCTGGCAGGTTTTGGTCGAAAGGCTGAACATCGCTGTTAGGGAAAAGAGTCCTACGCCTGTAATGTGTGTCAGTGCTTTGCACTTTGCTCTTGGCACCCCGCTATATATTAGTACAGTAGCCACTTAGCTATCTTGCTCAGCCGTATGTTCTCTAGCAAGCATAAAGACAAGCTGTGGTGCACTAAGTAGACGTTGAAAAGAATAAACCAAGCTGCTGGAATTCACTGTATGTAGGCTGGTAGTAGGGTCTCAGCTATAAACGCACATAATTTGACGTAGCTTTGTTTAAGCACTTGCCAACGTCTCTTATGGCGAATTCGGCAAATCGCGCCGATGCCCACCGCCTTGGTGCGAGCATGATTGTTGAAACCGCGCAGAGGGGCGCCCTGAAGCGCACTGGCGCGATTTGTCGAAATCGCCTTTAGTGATCAGTGCGTGTGGAGTAGCATGCGTATATGGCTCATAGAGGACACTTGCGGTCACCTCGTTCCTCACAAGTATAATCGCTTGGTATATCAGCTAGAAAGTTTTAGGTGAATGGGGCTCACATGACTGTGGCGAACGTTTCCTCATACTTTTGCACCATTAGCACGCTGCATGTACTGCAACCACACCACCGCTTGCGTGTCATCTTCAACTGCATGGCAAAGTAACCACAATAGCTTGGCGTTGTCCATGTGCCGCGTGCCAGTAGTACAAGTAACGTTTGCCTGCACCAGCAAAAAGGGAAAAATAGCTCCCTTGGTTTTGCTCGGCGTTTGCTTGTTCTTCTTTCTCCCAGTATGCGTAGCTATATGCAGGTGAACGAACCTCAGTGGTACACAACATACTTACAAGATGCAGCAACTGCCTTATGTTGTGATAGCGACCATTATGAAAGAGGCTTGTGACGGAAAGTCTCATGCGTTTCTCGTCGTGTAATATTAGCGTTGCACGACTTTTGCTGAGCTCAGCGTTAGCCTTCTCTAAAATCATAATTTTCAACGACCACAGCTCTACATGTGCTAACTGGGCTAGATATTAATGAGTGACTTGGGATTCATGATGGTATACAAAAGTCAATATGGAGAACTTTCCGTGTTTATGGCAGAGTATTTCGATAAAACTCGGCTAAATGCACCTTCTTACGGAGTCAGGGTTTTCGAATGATTCAGAGCTCTAGTCACATAGACATGCTAAGTAACACTAGGAAAAATTTAATCGTTTAACAAATGTTCAAATCAACGCAGTGCGTGTGATACTAACATCAATGATTGAATTTGAATCTAAGATAATGTCACAGGTCGAATGATAATGCAGCTTCAGCACCACTGAGTTCAAAGTGACATGTGTACTATAACTTCTACATCGTTATTGTTCCACAGTTTCCTCGCCGTTGTTGGGGAAATACCTTTCACGCTTTTCAATAGACCAGCGTGAACGTTCTGCCTTGTTGGTGCGATATACTCAAGAACGGTTGAGCGTTGATGACGACGACGTGAAAGAAGGCCCACATCATTTGTTGAAGTCAGCGCTTTGTGTGTCTTCTTGCACATCCTCGTCATCGACAAGCATAAGCGTTTCTAAGCATTGGAAGACACTTAATTTAATATTGCCTTAGAGGTTTTGGCCTTCTAAAAAAAACCTTTCAATTCAGTTTAGAAGTGGTCTAACATGAGTTCATAACTTGTAAAATGGCTTTAACACCATTTAAAACCCCAAAGCCGAATATCTGAGCTTGCTTTGAAAAACTGAAAGAAACGACCAGCGCGGAATTTCAGTATATTTATATCGGCACTGTTTCTTACTTGACGTCCTCTGACATCGAGGATGAAACCACTTCTCTTTCTAGGGAACCAGTAAAGCATATGACGTTGCACTGATGGCAGCTGCGATTGTGAGCCCGAATGAATGCAGCCATGTCAGCTGCTCGGAGTGTCGCGTGTTGTTGCAAACTCTTCTGTAAGCAGGCTGTTTTAGAAATCACACATGATGAGATGTAGACATGTTTCGGTTGGAACATATACGCGACGTGATAATATCAATTTATTTCGATTCTGCTCTATTTTCTGATGAAGGAGCCAAGGGCTCGGGTGGGAGGAAATGGCAAAGGACAGGCCAGAAGAGGTGAAGGACTTTAACATATGCGATCATTAAGAAGAGAAAGTTTGACTCTGCAAGATTATGATGCAACTGCCGAGGGCTCTGCTTGAAGCAGATGCCTCCTGTTTATGACCCAGCTAAACCGGACGGACCAATAACTATGCTAGTATTTGGCTGGGGCGAGACGACATATATAAAATAAAGAAGATCAGGGCCACGGATGTGCCAACAATAAAATTTAAAGAATATTAGGCCAGACGGTTTCCGGACAGGTGACGAGTGTCAATCTTTTCAGGCGGGTCGCTTGCCTTGTCTCGAGTACCACGCTGGTCAGGGTGCTTTACTTTCGGGTATAGGTACAATTAGTGCTGTAGTGCATGACTGTTATGAACGAAGGCGTATGTATAATATGTCCGTCAAAGAGCAACGTTATCGCCGTCTGCAGGGAACTCTAGTGCTTGATCACTAGGATCACTCGATGTATAACACTATATGGTACGCATAGACTGAGGCATCCACATATCAATGGGTAGCTCTTGCATGCGTTCTATAGCGTGACATGTAAGTCATACATATCAATCCGATGGCGTTTATGCCAGTTGAGAAATGCACTCCATCATCGAAAGTACGTCATTGAAGCTGTACCGTTAAAGGCGAAATGTAATGGCGCAGTTATTGCGTACTATTCATAATTTACAAAAGAGTTTTGAAACATACAGAAAGCTGCTGTCAAACATTGAGAAATATTCCTTTTCAGTTTCAAGCATTGATATTGTGCTTATCAGCTTTTACGGCCTCAACAGTTGGTGGAGGCCACACACAGTGGTTTTAACGTTTTCTTTTTAACATTTCAGGGCTAAATACGACATCCACTGATGAGGCTTACCTACTGTCAAGTGATAGTTATAACTACATACTTGGGTGAATTGCTGGGTGAATTGCTTGCGTGAATTGGGTGAACTACATACAACGGTGTATCGGGCTAGAGTGTCGATTTCGTTGTTTGCGCTGCATTAATTATGGATATATATACATGGATTTATTTAGACTGTAAATTGATTTTACGCATTTTCGTTATCGTCACTGACTCAGCACACAACCTTTCTCACCTTTACCCTAAGTTTTCAAGCTATATGTTTATACCGTCACGGAAGTTTGTCTTTGGGGGTGATAACGAACAGTTATGTGGTCCCATAAACTTCAATTGCTTGCAGCTTTTCGAGGAAGTACACGTTGGAGAAATGTTCAAAGCTTGTAGCTTTGATTATTTGAGCGTGACACGCTAGCATTCTTTCTTGAAGCACTGTGGCCTCCCGCCTAATTAAAAATGTGGGTTCTTTTCATGTCCCAAAAAGCAACAATGCGCAAATTTTGCTTTTAGGGCAACATTGTTGGAATCTGCCTTTAATGACGTGAAAGCACCTGCAAAACACCGACGTCCTGGGACAAAATAGACATGTGGTTACAAGTACAAATGCAGTTCACGTCATGAACTTCGATATAATTGCACAAATTTCTATCCTAATTCAATTGCTTTTATTTACTTATGCATTTATTTATATGGCAATACTGCTGACTCCAGCGGGAGTCGTTGCAGAGTGGATACCGAAGGTTGAGTTCATGCATAACTACAATCTCTCAAACGGATAGGAGTAGCACGAGGAAACGATAAAAAAAGAAAGCGCACAAACGACAAAAAGCAATCAAAATCAACAATTCAGTTGGTAGTCAATGTTCGAAACATTTCTATGACTTCTGTTTCAACTGCGTGTGAATCTAAATGATTTCACTTTAATATCAACCGCGGAGAGAACGAATACTTCATAAACCCAATGTTTTTAGCCTAAAATGTAACCATCGAAAGACTATCTCTTCCTCAAGAAGCATAAGCTGTTGAAAAATGCACATAGATATATGCACTGTTCTTTAAGTGTCCTTCAATAATATAAACATATGGCGTAATCATGCAATCTTATTCCTATCTGAGGTATGCTTTAGCATTTGAATGAATTGAGTTCTAGAGTTTTTCGTGCCAAAACCACAAGTTCATGATGAGCGACGCCGTTATGGGGGACTCCGGATTAATTTTGACCTCGAGCGGATCCTTAACGTGCTAAATGTACGGGACACGGGCGTTTTTGCATTTCGCCCCCATCGAAATACGGCCGCCGGGGCTGGGATTCGATCCCGCGATCTCGTGCTCAGAAGCGCAGCACCATAACCGTTACGCCACCACGGCGGGTAGAGGGCAGCCTTTGCAACCAACCTCGAAACGCTGCTGTAGTGATTAAAGTATACAAATTGCTTCAATTGCAGTTGTAACCATGTTTCTGGACAAGTTGGTAAGGTTTTCTGAATACACCTTGGTGCGCGAAGAAGAATGTAGCACGGGAAAAGGTACAAATACCTTAATTTTTAATGTTGCATGTTCACTTTTTTAAGCTGTCATCAATCTTCAGAAAATAAAAAAAAATTGTCCGAACTTGGAGTGTGTCTTTCTATGTTCGTACTTCAGCAGATCATAGCATGAAAAACTTCATTTTCTGGCTAAAAATTAACACATCGTTCTTTGAGAAGTTTATATATAGGAAATATTTGTATCTACTGCTCTCTATCATCGAAATAAGGCTCACCACGAGCAAGCCTGCATGTGATGCCTTCATAATCTTTCCTAATGCGAACACCTGGAAAAGCATAAATTACTGTTTCTCTTACGAAACGCGAGGGCAAAGTGGAAATGAATCATCGTAAAAAAGTCTAATATTAAATTGTTTGCGCAGTTATGCACATTGCATGTTAGTAGTGTTAAAAAATTAACAATGAATTGAACCAATCCGCGAACACATATAGTTATACTTCCCAACGCTCAAGGTTAAAACAATCCCGGCGTTTTTATTATTTGCAAATGTATCTCAAACTCGCACTATATCAGCGCGATATCTCAAGAAAAAAGCTGATAATTTACTTAACTTATCTGTCTCGTTTAAATAGTTTAGGTTACTTAGCTGAGACATGTTTTCTTTGTTAAACGTCAAAGACGTCTACTCTACTGTATTTTATTATCGGTGGCTGCGTGAGGGAAAGCGCTTGCTCCTTGAGCGAGTTTTGATTCGAGGCAACTCTACAAGCCACACGCTTCACCTGAAAGAACGTGGTACGGACTGAAGGAGCGTGTTTCGCGCATTGCGCATAGGGCAATATCACTGATATTTGGCACCATGTTATGTCTGGTACATCGCACTGCCGAAACACTAGCCAGTAGCTAGTCAAATATATCTTCGTAAGCGAAGTTATGACTATAAATATTGGAAACGAACGTTGGACTATTCATTTGTAAAGCCGTGCTCTCTGTAATGATATCAAATTGACCTAATGGCATATGCCATCACTGCCTATATCATCTTTGTCGTGATATCTCTTTAATATTACAGAGAATGATCTTCTGTTTATATCTTCACGCCACATTTTCGAATGCAAAATTTCTTACCTATCTCAACTGCTCCGTAATTGGTTATGGGAGACGCAGCACGTTTAGCGGTCGTTAGTTTGATTTCCCACTTTCAACTGTTTTTAGGGAACCACGTTTTCCCATGTTTGTAGAAGGCGCGAAAGCCCCTTATTCGCACCCATTTGCATAGTGTTCATGGTCCTAATATGCGTACCAAGCTTATTCTCTCTCTATTAAATCGCACCCCCTGTGACTCACAGCGTCACGAGCCTCGAACCACACGACGTTGCTCTATAATCACGTTCTCTTTTAGCTGATACAATCCACATACGCCCACTTTTAATTGCAGTTCTTCACGTCACTTTGGCGGCAAAACGCATGCAGGCGACAGCATAGCAGCGTCCGCCATTCCACAAGTGGCAAGCAAACGTTCCGTGCGTGATTTTGCTCTTGTTGTGCTGATCGCAACTACAGGTTTGGAATACGGAATCGGTGCACTAGACTAACGTGCGTTAGCCACTTTTCTTATCAGAACTAACAGGGCCAAAACAGTCTTCACATCAATCCGGCCATAATCGCCGTGGTCTGCTACAGCACGTGCAAGGTGACTTTGGCCGCAGCGGCACGTGAGGCATGATAGCAGCAAGCTATATGGCTTGTCGCTTGCGCATGAGCTTCAGCTGCCTGTGCCAAAGCACATTTACATTTTAAGGCAGCTTATGGTGCCTGCAAACTTGTGCAACCTAACATTTCCAATATTCACGAGACCTATTCTGGGAATACGATGGTACAGTGGTGTGAGGGTGTTTGCATTCTCAAAAGCCGATCCTCAGCAAATGCGCACAACGAAAGCTTCGTTATACATTTTTTTAAAGAACGCTGAGGTGGTATTTTCGAATATCATTGTTTTCTGCGTTAAATGAAGGTTCCAGGCTTCGAAATCATAGGGAAAAAAAGCTGTAAAGCCTCCCATTGCCATAAAAAAAACTAATATAATGACTTTCTCACAGCCAGTTTCGGTGCTGTATCCCAGGAGGATGCTGTGCGGTGATGTCATTGCGCAGAATTCGGTCACTTAGGAGCACGACATTGCGAGGCCTTGACACTCGTGCCAGATTGTTTGGTCGTGTGCAATGCGGCTACATCGGCTCTGACAACTAGAAGTATAGGAGGCGACCGAGGGTCAAGAAGTCGAAATATCCTGCTCTCACGTGACTACCTACTACATCATGACGTCAAGACACAGTAAAAACGAAACCGAACCTGCATTTAGTAAAGTTATTATATTGAAGTATTTAGAGCGCTCTGATGTGCTCTAGTACCGTTTGGAGGTGTTTGTGGTCCCGGAACTTCATTTAACACGAAAAATGAGCTGTCGAAAATATCATGTCAGTACTCCAACAAGTTTTTCCTGCATGATTTATGCCGCATCGAACCTATTAAAAAATCAGGGAAGGCACTCCACTTTAAAGTCTCCAGCGCACGTTGTTATAATAACGAATACAGTTTTAGAGGCGCCATTTTGTATCCACTTGCTTGGAAGCCAACGCACTTTGCCATGCAAACCCACCATGAAATGCTCGCTTGAACAAGAGGGAACATATTGCATACGTTTCTGCGATTCGTAAAGAGCCGCGTGCCCTGAGTCGCCTACGGTGCACGGTTTGTCATGCCGCCTTGGGGCCTCTGCATTTTTTGTTTTTGTGGCGAGATTGGAACACGGTGCGAGGTCAACATATCCCGCTGCAATGCAGTCGCTATTCGAATTCTTGGGAATACTTTCCTGCAAGTAAGCAATGCTCCTCAGATTGTGAAATAAAAAAGCTGACTAGATAGAGTATGTGGGAATGAAAAAAAAAGAACAGTGTATCACGACAACAACTCTCAGTGAAGGTGTAGCCTCTAGCACCACGAAAGAAGAGACATTAATGAAATGCTTGCTGTCAACATGCTCATTAGTAGAGCTCTATACTTGTCCTGGTATAGCGTGCTCTTCGAAAATTGTCTGCAGAGCCAAGCTCTCGGAAACGAGAAAGTGAATACGTAATAAACCTGCCACTGTTCAGCAGCTATGGTCACGTCATCTTGTAACATACACAGCCAAGTTGAAAAACGCTCTGTCTTTGGGCATTATTTTGGTCGTCTTTTGGACATCTGTGACAATAGCATCGCAATTACTCACAGTAGACATCCTAGGTATAAGAAAGCTATTTCGCAAAACTTATTACATGTGCACGAACACAAATATTGAACTTACAATTTCAGCGTGAAGTCGTTTACTCATGCCAATAAAAACTTTGACGATAGAGTACTTAAGGAGGATCCGCGCCATTGCGTCTTGGCCCTTAAAAAAACAAAAACAAATCACCAGAAGACGTTTCTCCTGCCAACTGGAGCAAGAAAAGGTAACAGGTTCTGTTCTTCAATATTCTTGGTGCAATAATAGTTTCCGAATAACTTATGTCATTGTGCATATGCGCGACAAAACTTAGATAATGAAAAAGACTTATTGAGACACGCAATTCGGGGGTAAATGAGTAGAACCTCATTGCCACCAATAAACTGCAGGAGGTGATCCTTAAAAGAATGAGCAGCAACTCATATGGGCGTGTCCTAAGTACGTGATGACATCTACAATAGAGACAGCACGTGAATGCTCTTATCGAGAGAAAGGTGCGACAAAAAATATAATAGCGTAAAAAGTATTCAAAATTAACAGCGGCTATATATGGTCTGCCTGGAGAACGTTTTGTATAGACAACGCTGGTTTCAATTCACTTTCACCCTCGCGGCAATATGTCAATGCAGTTTTACTTTCATGTCAATAGTGAGCGACAAGAAGCACAGTCTACTATCCCATCGGCATGCCAGACAGTGTGCATGGTTTTTGTGGGCCATGAAAACAAGAAGTTATAAAGAGTGGGAAATGTTCAGAGCCCACGCCAGATGAGATGATAAGACACAGATATGCCAGCATAGGCAGAATTTTCTCCCAGCTTTGAACGGCTGCTCCAGGCTTGCAAATTTCCCAAGTTTCTTCAATAGCGACTGCTTCGAAGAAGTTTCGATAATTGAGCGTGTCACGGCTAGGCTCGGTGGCTTGTCACCAGCGGCGTATTGCCACTAAACAAGGCAGGACGCGCCTTTCTCGAAGCTTTTCCGCGAATCAAGAATATCGGCTTGTTGTGGCTGCTGGTTAAACCCGCGCATTGAATTACAGATCTCTAGCACGGCTGGTGTTGACACAATGCAAAGTTGTATCCCAGCTAGTGAAGCTCCTATCAAAGTGGATAAGATAAACATTTGCCGATACTCTTTCCCAGCTACTCTAATAGGGTAGATCTCAGAAAGGATGGTTTACACCAATTTGAGCGTGTTTTAATAGCCTTTATTCATCCAGGTTTTGTTCGTAATGCAAAGCATGATGAATACGACGCAATTGGATTGAGCATCGACTATTCAAAAAAAGGAGCCCCCGTATAAAGACATCGATTTCAATACCATTCACTAAAGAGTATTACTATATTAAAAGGTATAGTGCAACGAAACTTTACCAACTTAACGCGTTGGTGGTTGTTGCTGTCTTAGCTAGGTTTGAAGGTACTAGCAAATTCCCCACTTTTAGACTTTCTAAGATATGTCATTATATAGATGAGGAGTAACACAAGGGCTAACGGGCATTTCTCGTTTTTAGGGGAGTGATTGAGATCAGCGTAACCTTTTCAGCAGCTGTGTTTTAAACATGAACGAGTGAAAGGTTTCGCTTGAGAGGCTACCCGTATGGAAACGGCTGCACCGTACTTTCCTGAAATATTGTGCCTTTTTCTCCGAGAACAGGGTCTCATCGCTCCACTACACTTTGCGGAGGCTTTTTTCATAGGCTTGGGAAGCAACAGATGTTTATTGGTAAGCTAAAAGCACACGCACATCTGCTTTTATCCTCCTCGATAAATATCTTGCGTTTAAGATTACCGAAGCAAAAACAGGGTCTGATGGCGGCCGAACGATTTGCTCCATATGTTGCAAGCTGCAGATCAAGGCATCTAAACTTTAGTACGATAACCAAGTCCTCTATGCTGCCTCAGGTACTTCCAGCGTACACTTGTATTTCTAAATATTTGAGTGTCCTTTCAAATATCGTAAGCTGAAGTTGTCAATGATAAGGAACCTGTTTGTTAAATAGCATTAAAAACTAAGGAAAACTGATTTTAAGGTACAACTTGAGCGTAATGTTAGTGACGAGGCTCATGCGGTTATGTGCGGAAAAACTGACGGGCATTGAGCTGTTTCTCAGGAATATTAGAGCGGAAATGCGAATGCCGTACGCAAGAGAGTTAATTTCATGCTGGATTTGCAGTCAGCTTTAAAACGCTCACTCGCACATGTTCACATTTGCACAGCTTGGTTTTTCTGCTTTATCTCGTACCTTCCTTGCATCACCACGGAAATTGTTTTGCATGCACGATTATTTTCTCTTCTAAATGCAAGATCGGAGAAAGCTTTGCCGTTGTGCACGCACAGCCTTAAAGCTATGCACCGCCCATGGTAAAATACATGTGGTGACCCGCATTGCTTGACTCTCGTGTGAGAGTGCTTCTGCATTAGAATCTTAGAACAGGCAGAGAGCCTAATTAATAGTATATTTGCCTAACTATTAGCCTAATCATTAGGCTTCCGTAAGGTGGTCGTCTTCGTTTGTGGTTTTCCGAATTGATGGAATGTTTCCGGAATTCGCATTTTTCAACATATTTTGATGCGTTACTATTAGCGGCGTTTCAATAGTGGAATTTTCCGGTATACCCAAAGATGAATGTTCCAGGAAAACGATACTCGAATATTCGAATCGAATACTAGGTTTATTTTTATTTCCAAATAACGCGCAATAGGAATTCCGGCCTGGGCTTATGTTGCAAAAAATGCGTATTTGCGTTATTCTGCGCATGTAACGCTGTTGACAACCGAGTGTCTCTTCAACTGGGCAGATTTACATTGAGCAAATACTGTAAGGGTGTAATGTAGCAGCGCACTTCGATACAAGGACGTAACGCAGTGAACAAACGCGATCGAGTGCAATCCCTGTATCTAATGGCGTAGCCATGTTACATCATGATTAACCAACTAGCTCAGCAGTATGTCTTATACTGTAAGGGATTATCGTCTGTGCCATGGGAACGGCTGTATCGAAAGAAAGATGCAGCACGTCATTCTACTCCCTCTCAACGTCGCAGCCGTGCCACTAAAATATTTAAATTCAAGAAATCGCTGCGCTATCATTCACAGAAGTAGATTGGTATGGTACTAACACACACATTATATCGAAACGATGCAATAATGGTGAAAATTCTCAAATCGCAATATATTTTTTCAGTGATCAAAATGAAGAAAAATTCTAAGTAGTCTGAAGGAGTCGCGCATACAAAGTAAGTTCGTGAACATTAGCACGTACAAGTCATCTTGTAACCCGTGGCTGTGCAAAACAAAAAGCTCTAATGCACAGAATTACGAAAAGGGGGCTTTTTGACAAAAGCATTTGTCTTCATCATAGAATCTGCGAAGTGGCCAATAATTTCTCATCATTTCCTTTATTAACCTGCACCGAACTGCAGCTGCCGACCAGGCTGGTGCAGTATACACTTTTTAGTGTACAGTGATTTTCTATTGCCTTCAGTATTTGCAGTAAAGTAGCAACCCCTATGACAGGGTTTAACACTGTTGAATTCTGGGCTTGTTAGGCCTCCATGAAGCGCTACGGCGTTATAGCGAAATGGCATTAAAGTGAAGGGGTGGCGTTTTGAATTTGCCATAAGCTTTTACTACGACAGAAAAGCTCGAAACTGAGTTTACTGTGTCCATGCCTCGTTTTTGCTGTGCCGACTGTCCTACTCGTCGTGTTGTTATACTGGGCTTCGGTTTCTACATGCGGTGAAACAGAATAAAAGGACCCACAACGACCGCCTCCCACCGTTTCAAACGTACGCATTGCGGTAGTCGAAAAAGCGCGCAACGAGGACTGAGGGAAACACTGCACGAGAGCTACAAATATCTCCGTGCGCACTTCAAACCCATGTCCCTGCAGCTGTATGCAGCTTGGAGCTGCACTAACTATACACTGCAATATCGCGCAGTGTTCGGCTCTCCTCAATCTGGCGTTTTGCACCCGGCAGTCTATGAGAGTCTGGGTGTCTCGGCATGCACGTCGGAGGCCCCAGCAGGGAATAGCGTAGCGGACGATGATTACGTTATGTGCATCCTGAATGAAGAAGTTGTTCTAGAGACGATGCAGGATTCGTGTGAAAGCCTGCTGCGGTAACAGTAAATCACATCAGAAGTAGACACGAGCTATTGCTTTTATGCCAGTGACTTCGCAAGGTGAAAGTTTCATTCAGAGGTTATCCTAGCCGGCTGCACCGTAAATAATTAGAACCGTGTGGCTACAGCATAGCAACATCATTGCAACAGCATAGCAGAAGAACATGAATTCGTTATTGGCACTCAGCTTCAAGAATCTGTGCAAGAGCACGTTTATCTAGGCCAATTACTCACATGGAACTCGGATCACAAGAAGAAAACCTGCAAAAGAACAAAAATTGTTTTGAGTTCACACGGAAGGCATCACTGAATCATGACCGGCCGCTTACCGCTTAAGCTATCCTTGAAAAGAAAAATATGCCATTATTGCATTCTACCGGTAGTAAGATAAGGGGCAGAAACTTGGAGGTTAACAAAGACGCTTGAAAAGTTAAAGACCACGCAATGAATGGTGCGAGGGTAAATGATAGGCATAGCTTTTATACACAGGAAGATAGTGGCGCGCTTTAGGGAGCAAACGGGAGTATTCTTAATTTATAGTTCTTGAGCCAATATTTAACTCGAGAATGATAAGTCGAAATAGAATGGGTCAGATCATGCATGATATTGTGTATAGGGAAGATTACTGATGGTCTCGGAAAGTAACAGAATGTATGCCATCGGAAGGGAAGCGCCGTCGAGTACAACAGAAAACTAATTGGTTTTTTCAAGAATTTCCCATATTTGTAAGCATAAGATGGTGTCAGCTCATGCCAGATAGAGGTAATGGTAGATCGATGGGAGTGCCCTTCATCCTGTAGTGGACATAAAATAGAGTGATGGCGCCTGCGAACAGATCACTTTTAATTTATTCCAAACTTTCCAGCAGTTACTTTTAATGAGCAAAGTTCATCACCACAGAAACGCTCTAGAAAGTGGTCCAGGCCACGTTCAGACGTTTCCCATGTGCTTCATCTCATACAAACTGAAAGTGCACGATGTTTGGTACAGTGTGGATCAACTCGTGAATGAACACATTTCGGGTGGCGGTAGGTTAATTGCATGGATTATACACTTACGCGTTTGTCCACACAGAATTTCTGCACTGTGTAAGCACACATCTCAATGGAATGGAGCGTAATGTAGCCTTCCACTATTTGTATGTGTGGATACGTCGTATGTAATACAAAGTAAAGGTATTGCTCTACAGCAACTGTTTCTACGCTGCATGTGTCAGTTTTAATTAGTTTATTACGAGAAGGAGTTACATGCGAATGACCTGCTGCTGGAGAGTTCAATTTCTCATGCATGCATCCTAACATCAAAACGCAAGTGTGTTTCTTTTTTTAGTTTGAATATGTTTCCCAAATGCTTCATCTCATATAAACTGAAGTGCATGATGTTTGGTACATTATGGATGGGGTGAACTCGTCAATAAAAACATTTCGGATGGCAGTAGGTTAATACACAAGTGCATAGATTATACACTTATTTGTCCACACGTAGAATTTCTGCCCTGCCGAAACACATAATCAACAGAAGATCGCGCACAAATACACTGTCATTAGCATACGCGGATTGAATATACTTTACCTTTATACCTGAAGCTGCAGTATACAAACACACGCAACTGTAGCAGGAGAGAACTGTCGCTTTATTTAATGGACGTGAAATTATTTGCTGTCTAGGGAAATTGCGTAATGGGGATGTTGTTTCGCAGTATATTTTTATGCTGTTTACGACATATTTAAAATGCTGTTTTAAACTTCGTGCACCGCGCCAACCATTGCATCGTAAATTTCAGCGAACTATTGGAAACCTGCACCTGTTTCGGCAAACAGCCATGCACCTACATCGAAACCGAGCACGGGATAAATCAGTAGCTAATCTCACCCTGCGAGAGTCGTCTGCATGCGTCAGAAGGCAGTGTATAAGCAATAATAGAACCCAGAGGTACATACCTTCTTTGTCCGGGTTGCGCCAGTAATAGCTTACTAAAATGATATTCGACTCATAGAACATCTTAAAGCATTTCCTGATAAAGTTGGAAAACGAGAAATTTCAATTCATAGCCAATTAAACTTGGCCATATACTTGACGGCACCAAATGAATCGCGTCATGTGTTGTCATTCAAAAATCATTTAGTGTCTATATGCGGCACAAAATGATTTGCTTTAATGTGCTGACTACACCAGGCTATTTTAATGGCTGACGATATGTGCGTTTTTGCAACGGAGGGAAATGACACAGTGAGCCGCCTTTAGAGTATACGTTTTTCGCAATGCACTCGAATAAAGCTGACGAGAACATCAATGGCAAATTAACATATTTACGCGCACCCATAAGCATGCAATTGAGTACACGTTGGTGAGCCCATCTGCTAAGTCATCACAGGCTGAAACATACTTCTGAGGTGGAAACATACAAAAAAGACAAAAATTCAGATTGATAGATTTTCGTTTATCTGTGAGGAATGTGTCAGCCTGTGATAAACAGCATGTTTAATGAAGAAGCACAAAGATTAGGTCAAAAATGTTTTCCCGCCTCTTGATGCAATCGATTGAAACGTATACTGCTTATAACCTGTCTACCCGAGGCTGGATGTCGCATATTGCTGCTGTTGAAGAAATTGATCAGATCATTGTATTATTCGCAACCAAAAAGAAGTATTCCGGCAGAAACCAGCACAGCAGCCCGCTACACAACTCATTACACCATGGACTACCGGGTAACTGAAGTTGGCGTGAAGGAGGTTAGATGCGGATAGACAGACCGACAAAGTTAGCGCGAAATGAGTGACGCTCTCAAAAAATGCTAATTGCAGTGATACACACAATACATCAGAATTCTACAGTTGGGACTCCAAAACTCAATGAGTTGTGGAGAGGCTCCCTATATATATTGCACAATGTGGTAGAAAAAGTCCGCGTACCGGAATCATATAAATGCGTGTGTACATAGTAACGGTTATATATTATGCAATGGCTAAGCAAAATCATTTTCGAAGAATCACAAAATATCCCATTAGACGTTCAGAGAAAATAGAATCATAGAACAACCGTTGTATATGATGAGTTTATGTGGCCCTAAATTTAGTAAATTAGTAGCACCCCACACTCAACACACACCTCCGCGTCAAGTGTGGCCGCTTGATAGCCATTGCAATACATTGCTGCCACGATACTAGGGTTAGGGGCGGTTGCTACGGAGCTTCAACTGTGGTACTGTGGTCACAAGATATACTATGTCGCGGTATCATTTGGGAGTGTTTAGCAATGAGATTTGACTTCGTGTGTCTAGTAATGCGTCCATAAGGTTTCGTGATTCACGGATGACACGGGGATATGCGACCGCTCACTCAAGAAAGCCATCGCTGACATTGCGATCATATTCGAACATTCCGGCCCGAATTTTTTTTCGGCAGATCGGCTTGCCTTGATTTGAGTGAGTCATTACTACTGGGCCTAGACGTTATCTGTGACTACCTTCAAGTGGCATACTCCCAATAGCACGATCTTCATGACTTGCTATAATAATGAGCACAGGTTTTGTCAGTTTTCTCTGCATTGATCTTAGAAAAAAGAAGACGTCATAAATTGTTGGTTGAGTTCCTCAGTCTTCGAAGTCACGTGCGCCGTTACCCAACATTGCATCATTTTCAAACTGCAGGTTGCAGATGCACTTGTGGTCGTTCATCCGTCTGTTGTTTCGTGCAGAAACAGGTCACAGAAGGAGGAGGAGGAAAGAAAGAGAGAAGGCAGGGATGGTAACCAGAAATGAGTCTGGTTGGCTACCCTACACTGGGCGACGGGAAAGGGGTGGACACAGAAAGAGCTGCGCCAACCAACGACACCGCCTTCCTCACGTCAGGATTTTCTCATTCGCCATCACAAATCACTACTTTCGTTAAATCATCACTACTTTCGTTCGCTATATTATACCATGTTGTATATAGCTTGCAACTACGCACCGATTACTAATGAAGACATCGCGATTGTCAGCCGCATACATTTTAACTGGGGTTTTTCTAGTTAAATTACGTCAGATCCAGCGTTCGCCGTTCTCGGCGTGCTCTCAGGAGCACTTGAATTTGCAGTGCAATATGAAATATGCAATTAGCCCCCATACATTGATATTCGCCTGGCCGTCACTCATAAATTGCCCCCTAAGTTTCACAAAACATAAGCAACGTTCCTGCTTTCGTTCACCAAGAGTACTAAGAAACCTAATAGAAAGCTCGTATAACGCATGATAATAATATCAAAACGAGGGTTGAATAAATATTTATAAAGCTCAGATTTATGCTAGAAACGTGAACATCTCTCCACTCAACACACTTGGCATGCACCGAATTTTCAATAAATATAATTCAATGTGGCATAGAGTTCTTTCAAGTGGTTGGAAAATATAGCAGATAACAGCTATAAAGCGCATGAGAGTCCTCCTTTGGGCAACATCGGGCCAAGACAGCGATTTATCCACAGACATTTAACTTCGCATGCACATTAAACATAATATTCCCGCCTCTTCTCAGTAACATTGATATCAGTGGCCTTTATGTAGTTTTTTCGAGACAGGTGGACTAAATCCAGCGTCGTTCATAATACACGCTTGTAATGCTCCACAGCGCTTGCACAAGCAACGTAAGGTAAAGGTCATTCGAACTTTGCCTACGCACCACCCATGAACATTCCCCATATGTTTACGCATTTCAAAATTTCCTTTCTCAATGCCACCCGTTGCCACAAATTTTCTGTCGATGTAAACTCGACGAATAAACAACTTTTTTCACTGTATACCATAAAAACTTCCCGTAACATTTTGAGAGCTTCTATTACCTCTTAACGACTTCGCTGTAAAAAGCAAAAAGATGTGAGATTGTTTGTTCAGGCGAATATTTATTCAGAGGAGATGTGACAATAAAAGATCGCGGCACACATGCAAAATTATTGCCAATTGTTGCAATTGTAATGCAATATTTGGGTAAAAAGGGACACTTTGCAAAGACAGAAAGCCGTTTGAAGTGATAAGGACGAAGCTTAGGCAAATTTATGAACAACTGACCATCATTCTCATGTCAGAACTGCCATGCTTGTAGCGTTTATAGACATAAGCGCCAACTCTCCCACCAGTAGCTTTTGCCCGAAACTCTATGATGCTCAAAGATCATGCCGAAAATGTAAGGCAGACCTTTGGCAGAAATTTTGCCTCGCATGCGGCTCGTGCAGTTGCAAGCCAAAGCTCGAGGGTGTCGCCACGGAACACGGCGATCATGAAATACGTGAACGCATCGAAGCATTCGACCATGACATGACTGAAGAATGGATTCTCTTACATCCGCAAGTGCTCTGTATCCAACTGCTTCACAAGCAGCTCGCGTATCTACATGATTAACCACCCGTGTGTGCAATGCTAAAAAAAAATTCAGACCGGGAGCACCGGATAGAATTCATGCATGCGGATGAACGCGGTATGCGGTTTGTGCGTCTAAATCCAAGAAAGTTTAAGGAAAATTTCGGGGGTTTTGGATAATGCTCTCAGGATGTGTATTTCAAGCTCACGTTGTTCGTTTGAAGCAGTAACTTTCTAAATTGTAGCAGCAACTGCTCCCGTCAGAAAAAGAAATGCATGAAATAAGCGATGCTAATGGTTAAAAAATTACTGCTAGCCATATTCTTATAAACCTAACAATGCATGTCTGGCCGCAATATCATTGTGCACAACCAATCTGCAATGTAGGTAAAATTACATGCTTATTTTTCAATTATTGTTCTATATCGCTGGAATATCAGAAAAGTGTACATCTGTTTGAACACGAGTGATTGTGATCCCATGTAAAATATTCTTTGCGTTCGTGCTTTTTCATCTTCAATAATGATAAATGCTGCAAGCTGAGGTTAGTTCAGTTGAAGCAATAATATGCAAATGAAATCCTAAATGCATGCTCAATGTTCAGTGAAAATAGAAAGCGTACGTACCCAGGACCTCTAGTCCTCATTCAGTGTAAAATGATGAACTATAAAACAACCGAAAGTGTTTCTGCTTGACCCTCTTGAGACTTCTTTTCTTGCACATCATGCTACACATTGTTTTCAATCCTCGTCAAAATTCACCGTAACGCAATTGCGTAAGATAGGTATTCAACCCAAGTTCAAGTCAGGTGCATATAGTACTGTATAAAAGCAGTTTCGCAGAATTCTAGCTGTCCCTTTTCGAGAAAAGTGACAGTAATTTGCGACGCTACAGACAACGAAAAACAACCAAGAAGAGCGTTTCGAATACTCTCAGTTGACATGATAATCCAAAATGAAGCATTAACATGACAATCCTCCACATGAAGTTCAAGTTGATATCCCTGTTTTGACAAAGAAAAAAGAGTTTCTTCTGTACGAAACACGAGGAGTCGGTTTATTTGTAAACGTGCATGGAGGTGCACTATTGGAATCTAACCGTGGTATTCTTTTTTTTGCATTCGTAAAATACCAGTCGATAATAAGAACGAACTTCAAAAGTGATTAGGCTCCTGAGCTATCTTCTGGTATCGGGAGCCTATATTCGGCCAACACAGATCGTTGCCTGTGAAGAGCATGTCTTGCTTCGTGAGACCGCTTGCCTCTTGTAAACATCTATTCGTGCAGTTTTCTGGCATTTACGGCTTTTGAAGAAGCCCCTCTTAGAGTATTACATCAAGGTCAAAGCTAGTATTAGGTGGCACATTTTTTCAATAGCGTTACATTAACAAAGCACTGTTTCGGACAAGAATTTAGAGTGCCAGCGGCGGAAAGAAGCAACTTGGCTATGGGTATGTCGTTATAAACGTTAATTTTTGCTCTTGACATAAACGTGGAATTTGAGAGGAATACTTGCCTTGGTGCGACCGTACCAAGGCAAGTATACCGTACATACGGTATAAGGGCCACATCCGTGTAAGGGCAGCACTCCAAACTTGGCAGTACAAAATTTTGAAAAAGAACGCTTCAAACGGAGAAGCAATCGTGTTCAGTGCCTGGAAGTCGCGCGCGCGCGTTGGCAAATTTTTGCACGCTGTGAGCTTTCGGGTGCCACTACTACATGGCGTGAGTCATGTAGTAGCGGACACAGGACCGAATCAAAAGGTTCGGCTCTATGTAAGGGCCGCACCTTGTCAAAATTTTGAAAAAAAGTGCGTCCCTTACTCGAGTATATACAGTACCCTCAAAGGTACTGTCAGCCGCGGCATACCACTGAGTTATACTTACACCTGCAGTTTTCCACATACATAGCCCTTCTCGGAGGAGGGTCAGTATGCACGAAGAAGGTCTTTAATTAGAGGGATTCGCACAAGGAAGCGCCGGCCAATCTTGAAAAGCACCAATCGTGGCAAGTGTCAAAAAACAGTTCTTTTGAAAAAATGCTTTTTGAATCTGGCTGTACTTTACAATAAAGAAATTTAGCTCCTCGCATTTCTTTAGGGGGGCGGGGGGGCGGGAAGGAGGAAGTTGGAGGGATGGGACTAGAGCACACGGAATGCTCCTATGGGCCGCCAAAGTGCTGTCACATTCTCAAGCAATGGTAAGAGAAAACGGTTTTACACAGACTTCATCAAGCTGTCCATTTTTCCTCAACGCCTACGTGAGAGCGAAGATCATTCGCTGATGCTTTTTTGCTGCCTGTCAACGTGAGTTGCACCTGGAGTTTCGTCCTACCCTGTACTCTTCTTGGCTCACGTTTTGCTTGACGTGAAGCATGTTTTCTTTTTCCTCTCATGACATCTCAGCATGTTCATTGAAGCACATGACAGCCTGCATTGATTTTTTGCCATTGTTTCTTACAACCCTCAAGCCTGTTCACAATGCACCTGCACCTGCATAATAGAGTGTAGTTTATTGTAGCGGCCTTCAATCACCCAATAGTATGTAAAGAAAACAAGACAACACCATAAAAAATTTTACCTAATGATTGGGTGCAAAAAGAATCATTTTACAGTGTACAGTATTTTTTGAGGGCCTCAGACATTTGTGCTGGTCCAATTTCCTGCTAACTACAGAAGATGCTTGCATCGCAAATTAAATAAGTGCAGTCCGCGGTTGTTGCCAAAGGAAGAATGAAATCACGTCCACGTGGCTGTTTCACTACTTGACTGAGTTTAATTAAGAAGTGTTGCAAAGTTAGTGGTGCACATATCACAATAGCTGAATTGCTTTAGGTGCATATTTCAGTGCTGGTATTCATCATTTGCAGAGCAACAGAACTGCATTTTGCGACGATGCGTTAGGTAGTGCTACGTAAAATATTTATGCCATTTTATGGGTTAGCATCAGTAGCAATATTTGTCTTTTTTTTCAATTGCAGCCACGTCGTGACTGAATTACATTAAAGCGGAATGCCGAGGTGCTGCTCTGCTGTACTCTTCTGTCCCGTCAGACGCAGCACAATGTTTCATGGCATTGCTTGCTTTTTTGATGGGTTGTTTTGAGAATCTGATAAAAATGTCACAGCTAAAATAAAGATTGAATCACGGGACTCTCTCAAGCAGTAAGCATGATAAGCGGCACGCAGACCGTTCAGAGTACGATCAGTTCGAGTTCTGATGTGCCATAAGTGTGCGCAAAGAACGCAAATTCAGCAGTGCTTGTACACATTATTGTAATGTAAATATTATTGGGAACTCTAAAGTTTATCCAAGAAATACTATTGCTCCTAAAAATGGCCATCTGAATTTGCTACAAAGTATCCATTGGTCTTTAATACTCTGTATAGCAAGCAACGTTAACTTTGCTACTCTCTTCATCTCGACAGGCTTTTTTTTATTGTAGGAAAGCAAGAACGATAACAGTAGCACGTTTTCCTAAATTACTTGACTCTTTCAAGGGATTCGTTGTACAATCATCAACTAATTTATTTGGTATATTTGTTTTTGTGAGCTGTAAATGTGGAAAATTATTAATAAGGTAATCAGAAAAAAATGATGTGCCTAAACACGCGCGGATGCCTTCCAACAAAACAATGTTTGCAAAAAAGGAATGGTATAGGTTATGCCTAAAGCTTTCTTGATAGGGTATACAGTATTCTGTCATGCAAGTCAGAAACCCATTTATTAGTGCTTCATCTAAAGCATTCTTAATGCGTACTAATGTAGCCAGTTAGTGTTGCAGCCTTTAAGTACATGATCGAGGGGCCCTATAGCGTAAAACTATTCCAATGTGTCTTTCTTCTCATATCCTGACCTCAATGTTACGTAACCGCCGAAGAAGGTTAATCACCGCCGCTGCGGTGACCCGCAGCGTTGTCTGAACAGCCCAATCAACACTCTCCTTGTTTATAGGAGACCACTTTTGTTTGCATTCAAAACAAATAACATTGCCAACATTGAGTGGTTTTTCTTGTTTAATTGGCTGACAAGAGGCGAGGAGCACGCTCAAGGGGAGAGGGTTTCGATGAGGCCGAGGCAGTACAGTGAAAATATATAGCCGGATGAGGAGGGTGGTGCCGGCGTCTGCGAGTGGTCCGCTTCCCCTGACTTAGCTTGAGGTGGCTGTTCGAAAATTGCCGCGCCATGCAAAGGACGGTTAAGAATGCCGCTGACACCGATCCTCAGCAAAGATGAGTTGTCAGAGCGAAGTCGTATACGTGACGAAAGGGCTCGATAACGTTATGCTGGCACACAAAAGCCTTATTATACGCAAATAAATGCATGCTCTCTGGCAGTGGCGAGTAGCCAGTGCTTGAGCAATCGGTGGGCAGCCATCTTTTATGGCTTTCGGAACGGAGCAGTCTCCGGCAATTCAGGAAGAAATTCAGTTTTATAGGCATAATAATGCATCTGTAACGAGTACACGTCGCTTCGATGGGGTGAGTTTTCGTGGGTTTTTTGGCGTCGCGTGACAGACAGGTGAAGTGGGCACAGCCCGAAATCTTTTGACCAATAGAAGAGGGCTAATGGTGAAAAGGCGTCAAATCAGAAATAATTATTTCTCTTTCGTTTTCTTTACATACGTCATATTAAATGGAGAGCTATCGCAGTTTTCACGACGTCGCGTGACATACAGGCGAAGTAGGGGGTGGCCCGAAAAGTTTTTGACCAGTCGTGGAGAGCCGATTGCAGAACTAGAATAGAAATGGTTTGAAATAGCTTTACGTTATAGCGCCCGAGGGCTGCAGTACTTTCGGCTATTATGCACCAATGAACTGTGAATGAAGTTTGTGGTCCTACTTGGAGAGTATTCAGCTAGCCAGAATCCAGGTTCAAGCGGGAATATTGCGTTGACAAAGCGAGCTCCATCTCACTGAACAACAAACGTTTTTAAAGGCATTCGTGCAAGCAAGTAAACATTAGTTCAAATTTGTGCCATCAATAATTTTAACCTAGAGTGTTACTGACCGACAAATTGCAATTGGCACATGACCAACTCCCTAATGATAATTTTGCAGCAATCTGACGCTTAATAAATGGAGAAAATAGCCTGTGGTAGCACTGATATTCATATTTATTTACCGTTTTAGCCATATGCTGTTACGTTATTTAAGAAATGAGCATCTACGCTTCGCCTTAAACTCGCCTGCGAAAAGCGTTCATTGTAGATTTTTGTGCGAAAACCTACGGCAAGTAGATAACTCAGCAAGGTGTTCTGGCGTCTAACATTTTGTTTTGTATTGCAGACGAAGAGCCCGAAGAACCTAGGCTTACAGTGCTCACGAAACAGCATAAAAATGCTATTAGATCGCTCAGAAAGGTAAGTTCACATGGTTTCTTTCTTCAAAGCTAATTTGCTTCAACGCCAATAGAAGAACGCAAGATGCACACACCTATATTGCAGATGGAAGATAAAATTCGAAACAATTTTCAACATTCATATTTTCTAAAGCGGCGTTTCTGTTGGACACATATTCTTTATTTAATTTGTGTTTGCTATGAAAAACCCAGTAGGATGTTTCAAATAGTGGCTTCAGGGCTCGTACAAAGCCCCTTTAAGTAATCTTTCTTCATGCTGTATTTTCGGAAGAGCTAGACAAGGCTTGACAAAATATTTACACATTAAGTCTTCAAGATGAACGTGGATAGGCTGAGTTTTGACTGAGTGATGGGTTTTTTATTGAACTTTTAGTCCCTTCCATTTATTTTAGAATTCACCAGCTAGGAGAGAAGCTTTAGTGGGAATCATGGTGTAACTTTCTAGACACGATGACTAATATGTGCAATCCGAATAATAAATTTCTGACATAAATCAGCCGCATATCATGTGCTACAAAACGGCTCCTTCGTTAGGCGTAATCATCTTGTAATTACACAAGCGTGTAATTGGAGCGTTTTCAATCCAATTTTGTCTTAGAAAGCTAACATTAGCGTTGAGTTTCCAGGTGAAACTTGCAGCCGTCATCGGGACCAGACGGGTCGGCAGTATATGAGAGGGAAACAAGATAAGCCAACAACACACACGCACGCTGGCTATTGATATAAACAGATGTAGGAGACTGCGAAAGCAGTGACGACGGTTGAATTCGCGGTGTCAAATTACCCACTGCGAGTATACCGACTTGCATATATAACAAGGGATCCCAATTTAAATTGTAAAATATTTGGCGTTGATAAAATTCCAGAAGGCAGTACAAACACTACGAATACAGAGCGATATGATATGACGGATGAGCGTCGTTAGGAGAGTACCAGCCACGTCCCAACACAAGTCACCAGACCGTTCTTTATGAAGGCAGTGCATGCATTATAAGAGGGAAAACAAAGTGTAAATTTAAGAGACAAATTGAAACCAATTCGATATGCACGTAGCGGAACTGAAGCGCCCATGTTCACTTTCTGCTACCATGCTGTGAATGCTTGTGGGAAATTTGTTTGTGACGTCTTGAGATAAATACTAGCGTTATAGCTTTTCATGCTTTCTTTTTCAGATTAAATATTTTGTAGCGCGGAGGAAATTTAAGGAGGCCCTGAAGCCTTATGATGTGAAAGACGTCATCGAACAATACTCAGCGGGTCATGTTGATCTCCTTGGACGAACCAAGAATATCCAATTCAGGTAAATTGCACGCTGTCGTCGGTATTTATTCTATAGTTTTCAATTTCACACAAGTGATCAACCATTTTCGTGTGCGTCCATTTTGCCGAGATAAGCACAAAGCACTCCGTTGGAGTCCTGCTCGTTGGCTGCTAATCGAAGGTGTTGACTGAATCAATGTGCTGACTTAGCGACTATGGCACACTCAAACTTCGTATGCGCGGAACTATTTGGAATGAGTGCCTGAGAGAATAAAAGTCACATTTGCTTGCTTGTCTAGAGAAGCCTGTAGTGGAGTCTCGCTCATCAGCATCGTCATCATCATCAGCCTATATTTATGTCCATTGCAGGACGAAGGCCTCTCGCTGCGATCTCCAATTACCCCTGTCTTGCGCTAGCTGATTCCAAATTGCGCTTGCAAATTTCCCAACTTCATCACCTCGCCTAGTTTTCTGCCGACCTCGACTGCGCTTCCCTTCTCTTGGTATCCATTCTGTAACCCTAATTGTCCACCGGTTATCCATCCTACGCATTACATGTCCTGCCCAGCTCCATTTCTTCCGCTTAATGTCAACTAGAATATCGGCTATCCCCGTTTGTTCTCTGATCCACACCGCTCTCTTCCTGTCTCTTAACGTTACGCCTAACATTTTTCGTTCCATCGCTCTTTGTGCGGTCCTTAACTTGTTCTCGAGATTCTTTGTAAACCTCCAAATTTCTGTCCCATATGTTAGCAGCGGTAGAATGCAATGATTGTGCACTTTGCTTTTCAACGACAGTGGTAAGCTCCCAGTCACGATTTGTCAATGCCTGCCGTATGCACTCCAACCCAATTTTATTCTTCTATAAATTTCTTTCTCACGATCAGGGTCCCCTGTGAGTAACTGACCGAGATAAACGTACACCTTTACAAACTCTAAAGGCTGACTGGCGATCCTGAATTCTTGTTCCCTTGCCAGGCTATTGAACATTATCTTTGTCTTCTGCATATTAATCTTCAACCCCACTCTTACACTTTCTCGGTTAAGATCCTCAATCATTTGTTATAATTCGTCCCCATTGTTGATGAATAGGAAAATGTCATCTGCAAACCGAGGGTTGCTGAGATATTCGCCGTTGATCCTCACTCCTAAGCCTTCCCAGTCTAAGCGCTTGAATACTTATTCTAAGCATGCAGTGAATAGCATTGAAGAGATTATGTCTCCTTGCCTGATCCCTTTCTTGAGTCTCGCTCACCTCGATGTAAAGGGTAAGGCGTCTGTAGTGCAGGCAAGAAAAAGCCTGATCCGACGCAGCGTCTTAGTAGTGCTGCCATCATTAGGGCTACTAAAACAGAGCGTGGTAAAAAACTAGGTCTCGTAAAGATAAATATATTTTTCAAGTTATTAGCATATCGCACTGGGCATTTGCGTTTATACTTGCTCCCTTAAGTATAACCAAGTGAACCTACTACTTCCACAAACCTGTGCCGCTTTTAACGTTGCAAAAGAAAGTCAAAGAACGACGCAAAATTAGCTGCAGTTTTTTGCTGGTTACGATGCCTAGTCCTTCCTTCGACCCGGAGCTCTGACCCACCAGGATGATGCTAATTTTCACCAGAAGCGGTATCATGGCAGCATGTGCAATGTTTTGCTCGCATTCTCAACGAAGGTGTTACTGTCCGACTGTCCATGGAATGACATCTTTAACGCCGGAATACGGCGAGGTACGTGGCAACTGTACCGCTTCAAAAAATTATTCGCGATCAAAATATTGTTATGGCGCTAGAAAGATGTACATATATTGTCACATATAAAGATAACACATCTTTATTGGTGACTTCCGTATCGAAACGATATCCTCCTGCAATGGCTTTATAAATGAAGCAGGCTATTCTAATGAGCGCTAAAGAGAAAAAGAAGCGGATCGATTGATCAGAAGCATTAAGGACAAAACAATTGTGTTAGCTTCATGGTTTATGCAAGCGGTTTCTGACGGCTACTCTCAGCGAACACTGCATTCTTAGAAATCACTCAGTATAGCAAAACCATTGCTTAAGAGTTATCAATAAACCTTTTAAGCAACGCATTAAGAAAACTTCCAAAAGGGCTGACGATACTTTACGACAACTGCATGCCCACATATTTAGACGAAAGGGTACTCAACGTTACAGCTAAGTTAAAAGTTAGCTAGGTCGGATTTTCTGCCGAAAAGACAATTGAGAATTTTTTCCGCCATGCAGACACACAAAAGCAGATTATGAGTCAAAAAGGCATAAGGAAACTCAATATGGCTAACAGTTATATTGAGAAAGTTCGTTTACGTAAAGTTTATTGAAGGCCTCTGCGACTCTCCTGAAATTAAAAACATGCTCCAGCTGGAGTGCCGGATCTTAATAAAATAGCAGGGCTATAAAGCGGTGAAATTTTCATAATGATTTTTTCCTTCTGCCTTGAATTCTAGACATGTAAAGAGGACAAGATATAGATTTAAAATGTCACTACACTTCGCACAGTAAAGTTGTACTCTCAAATTTTTCTGTAGAGCTTGTGGTTTTAATTCTGCCACAGTGTTGTAGGAAAACTTGAATACCCATTAAAAATAAAGTGCTCACCGTTCATAGAAAAGGACGCTCGCTGTTATTCAGAGACTGTTTTCGGCAAGTTCTCACAGTTCTACGTACATGTTTGTTTTTTGTGCGCGTCAGTGATGCGAGTTATTGGTCTTGTGGTGCATGGCTAGATTACAAAAATACCTACCTGATTTCGCCCCAACCGTGGTGCATGCAAAGTAGCTTATAAGTAAATGCATCTAAAATAAAGTGTATAACCTTCCATTTCGCGAAAAAAATAGACATCACTGAGACACTACACCTAAATGGAGAAGGAATAATCCAGGAACAATGGTTATTTTTAGGTGTCATTGTCGACTTTCACTGAAATTTCATGATAATTTTACATCAGTTCGCAGAAAGGCTTCCATTGGCAAAAAGCCTTACTTAAAGATAGGCAACTTTGGCCACTCACGCCCTCACAGTAGGTAAGGTATGATTTTGCAAATTGTCATAAAAACTATTGTATTACATCTTGGGGAAGTTAAGATACTTCTCAGACCTGGCCATTATACAAGTTACAAAAACTAGCACTTGAAATCCTCAGTTGCTCGTCCAGGCTATCATCGTCCTTGCTGATTTTGTCAACTAACGATTTTGCCGCTTCCCATGCTATAGGCGTAAAGCGTTGGTAAGCTATATCTTAAAATTTATCACTGCAAACTTACTTTAGACATAGTTCCAGGCGACTTACTTTCCAGTCCTACTAATAACACGTTTCATGCCAAGTGCCATCTTTCTTTCCAAAGATAAATACTAACTATAGTAAATAAACTCATGTTAAAGACGCAACATCTATTAACCTGTTTAGGAATAAATTGAAATTCTTTTGATTTGATGTAAAGTAGTTTTTTTATTTTCCTGATATGTTATTTGTAGTGCATATCTTGTCATTTTAATTTGTGTTTTTGCCCTTGCAAAAGATTTATCGCTAATGTGCCTGTGCTTTTATTTTCGTATCTCACTCTTACAGCAGGTCCCAGCCTACGGTTCTTGAACCACAGGGCCACATACTGTTCATGTAAACGCTCTAATATTTCATGCAATTTTCTGCAACAAATCTTAAATCTGAAAGGCAATGCAAACAAAAATGCACATTTTACCAACATGGTAGGGACAGTTGGCCCAAGGAGGTTTATAAACAACTCAGTTGTCCACATATTACATTTCTGATGTTCTTGCACTTCAGCGCCTATGAATTAGTGCAACGCTAACTTTCCATTCGGTGTGCTCCACTCAGATTTTTCTTGCACTGAGCACTTTCTGATGCAGTTCGGTCAGGCCTCTAAACGTATTAGCGCGTCGCATTTTCACTGTATCATGCTATGTATATTAGAGTGTACTTTATACCGAATTTCCCCATATTGCCTACGGCAACATTTCCAGAAAATTGGCCATGCAGGCACGTGATATTGCTTTTTTCACCATCTCGCCATTTGTTTATTTTCTTTACAGACTGGACCAAATCCTGGGAAAAGTTGGATCCAAAGCAAAAGATGTTTATGAATCAAAGATTAGCCTCGCATCGAGGATCGTGAAAGTTGAACGCGCCGTAAGTATTTGTTTTGATTTATTTTATTCAGCACTGCGATAATATTTTTAGTTGCAATGTAACACAACATCATTGGTTAGCTCGGGAACATGTTACAAACAAAGGACGGCAGAAAGAGGACGGAGCCACTCTTTCTTCTCGTTGATTTTTTTTTCTTTTCTGGAATATCTACGTTACTATTAGGAACTAATACAAATTCCTAAGAGATTTATCCTAATATCTTGTGCCGCTCCTTTTATTTTCCCGGCTTTCGGGGCCGGACTTGATGTTTAGCGACATGATGGATTACCAGCGAGCCTCGCTTCCGGGTTTACTTATGAAATCGAGCCGTGACAATATCATAGAGAGTAGTGTGGATATGACGTATGGACGATGTATCGGCTATACTTGGTGACATTTACTATGCAAATTAGCTATGCATGTCATGAGCATGCACAGTGTGTACCGTATTTTCTGGAACATTACCATCCTCTTTTTACACAACCGTATGTGCTTGCCTATGTGGGATAGCGCGCTTGCATTAAAACCAGAAAAGGTATTCGAAGTTCCAAGAAAGAAATGTACTCTAGCGGAGCAACTCTAATCGGAACACAACTGAAAGTTATCTGGGGTGTAAAATCGATAGTCTGACACATAAGAGTCGCAACACTTTTCATATACACCTTTTCTGTCATTTTATCTGGAGATCTTGACAGTGCCTGATCGTGGTTCCTCCTAACATTACACAGCCCATCACATGTTGATCGCCGAGTCAGAAATTAGTCTTTTCTGTTTCGTTGACGCTTTGCAACGCATTGGCTCGTACGCTGGCAGCCCATGGATGCTTGAATACGAAAGTGCTTCTTACAGCTGCACGCAAGTAATTTCCAGACTGTTTAGTTTTAAAGACAGGAGCAGCGGGATCTGCTTAGATTCTCGGGATGGTTATATTCGACTAAATACGATTGGTTTCGGTGCATCGGAGCGCCCAATATCTGCGCTCAAGTGTGAGCGATCGGCTATCGAGTGAAGCGAATCGATCAACACGCGTGGAGAAAAGTACTCAAGGTTTCCTTAGCAGCCATAGCAATGCCTAAAATTAATAATGGCGGCCACGCCGGTGGCCCCAGGTCGGTCGATGAAGGCGCCGAGCAATAAAAAAGCGTGCTTTACGGTAAATTGCGCAACTGTACCACTTTGGATTAAGATCACAGCTGTGCCCTGATATAGGCACGACAGCCTGTATGACCTATATAGGGCATCGCCGGCGTAATAAAAATGTTATAGCCATACCGTGATCTGGGCCCAATGTTCAAGATTTATCAAGTTCCATTCGCCAAATCAGAAAGCGAGAGAAGTGCCTTTTATTAGCTTTTATGACTGCTGAAACGTGAAATCTGGTTTGCTTGATTCTGTGCCACCAGAATATCAGAAAATTGTGTATTTCTGCACCAACGCTTTCTTTCAAAGAGTAACACTTGATCAGATATATAGTGACGCGTTCATTGCGTGGCTCAGTTACCTCCTTTGCCTTTACGTCGATTTGCATGACACCGGTGCGGCTCAGCAAATCTCTGTTTCGGCAGATATCGTAGACGGTGGCTTGGGGGACGACACGAAGCTTTGGCCACAGCATCAGAGGACATGTAAGAGCTCATTACGCCTCGTGCAAACTGCGCGAGCAGCCTGTAGGCTGTTTGTAGTAGAAGCGGCGCTAGAAATGTATTCCAAGATCTGAAAACTTTCCGCTGATGAATAAATCAGGATGAGCATGTTTTGCTCTTCATTCTTTATTTAGCAACCACTTTGAAGAAGCGGCTTGTCGTGTTTCTGACCCAGTAACTTTCTTCGGTGCGGTCACTATCAGATTGTTTATATTCTGCCTAATGGCTCGCGGGTTTTTTCAGTTGCGAAACATTTATTGCTGCCGCGCAAAAGGCTTGCAGCGTAGATCTTCTCTACGTGGTAATAAATTGTAGCAAATACGTATTATCGATATAGTCACTCGCTTGTCGCCTGTGGACCGTCACGAAACGTTCAGCTTCCAGCATGCGCGTGTAGTCGGTGTAGTCACCATCACCCGTACTTCGGCGCATTGATTCAAGAGTGTGGATATTCCCTTATTCTTGATACGTGACCGAGAGAGTGGGAGTGAGTTTAAGTGTAAGTTGCGGTGGACGTCGTAGATAACATGCGAGAAAATTACTATGCGAGGAAGCAGTGCTACTCCCTTTGTCAATGTGTAACGAGCGGTACGAGCAGTACGTTTTTTGGAAGTTAGCGTTAGAACGCTGGTGGGTTAGTGCATTTGTTTTCATCCTCGAGGAAACCGTGCATCGTGAAGGGCCGGCAACACAGGCCATCCTTATGTAGCAGCACTTCGTGAACTTGGCCACGCACACTCATTCCATTCCTTAATATGGCAGTCACTATTTTTGCAGCCAACTACTGCAGACCTCTCCCTTCTACCGTTCCACATTTTGCATCAGGAATGGAGCACAGTGCTTTATTGAACACTCAGATGCATTTCCGACAGCTTGATCGCACAGCAGCAGGACAGAAGCGGTAATGGTTCCGTAATCGCGCTCTCTCACTGAGGCAACGTGCGCCATTTCGTTCCTCAAAGGAAAACTGCTTCGTGAAAAGGGCCGGTACTGCCAAAGCATTCGACGAGATTTTTGCTTTCATTCATGCGACCAGAATGGGTCGACTCGTAGCATACAAAAAGAGGAGCAAGCTTCATTTTCTCGAATTTCGTGCCAGAACGTCAACGCCGACACTTCCGTATGAAGTCACCGATTTAAAATTTTCCCATTTCTGCCCTTAACCTAAGACTCACGCTAAGACTTCTTAGCTTGAGTCTCTCATGTTGTTGTTTTTTTTTCGAAGCGCAACGTAGTTAGTCTTTGCCGATAGACGAATAATTAGACCTGGGGTGCTATGCAGGATGCGCCGAGTTTGGCGAAACTCGGGATCTTCACGAGCTCTGGCGACGCCCCAAGATGAAAGAACTAATGGTAGCAAGACAAAGTTTGTCCATCGGCATGCCTCCAGTTTCATTGGTTTATCTAGATTCACTCTGGGTGGCTATCATCTCTTGAGCGTTGCCATATTGGCGGTCGACAAACTGGGGCTCACGTGATCATACAGTCGGTGCACGGTCGTACCTTCTTTCACTTGTCTGTCGTTCCACCGAGTGCATTATAGGCACACGCATGTTATCAAATAAATGTATTTAGTACGATAATATTAGTCACTATAATGTGGGTTATAAGCATTTTAAGGTTTACAAGATGTGCACTGAATGTGTATTAGACTAATGTGCCGTTTAATACGTTTCGCGTTATACCACGAGGGGACGCTCGCCCTCCTCTTTCTTCCTCTGGATTGGAGTGGAGCAGCTCGCTACGCGCTTGCGCTAGCATTTCTGAGCACAGATCGGTGTGCGCTGGTTTCCTCACTAGGCTTTCAAGAGATCGCTCGTTGTTCCTTCTCTTTCCTCTGGATTAAATTGGTGCGGCTCGCTACCTGCTTGCGCTCCCATTTCCGAGCACAGATTGGTGTGCGCCTGGTCTTCACATCGCTCGTTGCTCGCGCTCAAGTAAGGCTGCGAGACGAAGTGAGCGTCTGCTAGCACAGTAGTGGTTTTCCACGCGCTTACCGTGTAAACACTCATGAATGCCGGAAAGCACTCATAGGAGGGTCAGAAAACTACGCTTTATTTTCTTTTACATTGTGATGCACCTTTAGACGGGCTAGCGCCGAGCGATGGCTTCTAACAACCGCTGGAAAGAGTCCTTGTACTGGGTATCCCGAGCGATCCGTGGCTTCTAACAAACGCAAGAAATGCTCTTCGCAGCGTACGTGGCGGTTAATTGATTACCACGACATCTATGCCTGGAATTACTCCAGCAGCGGTGCAGTTACCTTGTCACCACCGCTGACGAGGTGGCGATTCACTTTTTGACAATAAATTCCCTTTTTTTGCGTTTGAAGGCTCGTGATGGGGCCCACAAACTTCACGCTGTGGTTGACTGTTTCCCAGTGCAGATTGAGGCTCGCCTCGTTAGCATCCACTAAATTTGAAATACAGTTCTATGCGACCCGTGCGTTACTGCGAATAAAGGTCCCTGGTTGAACATTGGCTGCAATAATGGCTTCGTCTCGTCGGTCGACCTTGAAAAGTCGCAGCACTCCTGTGGTAGCGCAGACCATGCCGAAGACCCATGGTGCATGATCTTTTAACATCGCCGTAATTTTGGCGGCTCGGTGGAACGTTGTCGCCCTTGATCAGGCGGCCTCGATTGTACTTTCGCTTGCCGCGAAGAAGGCACTCGTCAAATTGCACTATCTTCCCGGGGTTCCCGAGTAGAGGTCGCGCCAGCAGCTCGTCCATCAGGACCTCACGGGCGTAGTTCTTCCAGTCGGCGATGGCATGCTTCGATAAAGGAAACAAGTCGCTGGTCATCTCCTTCAACAGCCACGCATCTACGCTATTGCTCACGCAGTACGTGAGCCAAATCACTTGCCGCCTAAAGAGGTGGACGTTCGGACGGTCGAGGCGGTCCGTGTTGGCGAAGTAACTTCCTTCGCCTCTCTGCCCGTACAGTGCAGCGGTACCGTGTAACTGCAAAGACTGCTTTCGGCACCTGTTGCACCGGAAGGCAGCCTGGCGTCAATTCTGAGTCTTCCTGTAAAATGTGACCACTACAATGGGACCAACCAACCACAGGTTGGCTGGTCCGGTTGGAACCGTAGGTGCTTGCAGGTGCCCCAGTACTCCGATGACGCCGCCGGACCTGGCCTGGCGCTGGGACACGGTGGACGCATGGCGCTTGAAGCCGGAGAGAGCCGAAGCGATCGCACGAACTCTTCCTCTGCAGCCTAGTCACACCAATATGTGCTCCGAAAGCATAATTTACCCGCCAGGCTGTCTCCGCAGACGAGAGCTTTCGCCTAACTCGCTACACATCCAGCGCACTGACGTATTGGAAAGGCGAAAATGACGTTGAAACTCTACGTCGGTCATGTAGGTGAACGGGTCCAGACGGTCTATTGACGTTTGCTATCGCTGGATGCGATCACACAGGCTCCTGCTGCCGCTTCCATGTTCCCGAGTTCAACTCGGGGAGGGTTTCGCGATGTACGAGTTTGGCACGAGTTCGCCTGTCAATTAAAACCATAGGTCACGCCTCACGCGAGGCATGTAATTCTTGTGTGCACACCGACCACAGTTGAGCCACGCCCAACTTATTCTTCGGCAACAGCGACGCGGTGCTGAGCAGAGAGGCATCAACAATCTTGACCGCCGAGATAAAACACTCACAACGCACTGTCATCGGTGATGTACTGAGCGGCGACTATCGCTGGCTTATACATATGCGTATGTCTTCTCGGGCTGTGATGGCCCCACAACATGGTTTCATTGCCTGCACTGTGGCGACGTAGCACACAGCAAATAATTATCGGCAAGTCACTGTAGCTACTTGCAAGGTGTCGATGCGCCATGGTGGATGACGATGCTGAGGAGTGCGTAGTGTTTTCCAACGACAACGTATCGCAGCTGTCATTTGAGATGATCGGCTATGTATCGGAGCGGTAGTGTCGCTAACATGGTCAGCGTCGGGCACCGCCCGCTTTTCTAGACCCATTACGATGACATTTCTTCATCACAAGCACTGCACACTAAACAGTTGCAACACCTTCCTGCGTTCGAAGTCTCATTTCATAACTGCACACTAGAGCCCTCACCTGCCAAAATGCGATTGTTGCGGTGTCGTTACGATATCCGTCTGCGATCGCTGTTAGCTCCAGCACAAACAAACAGCAAGCAGTTTGGAGTGCACAACACACTCAAAATACTGCGTATTGCGCACAGAGGCACCTTCACTGGGCAAGCGATGAAAAGCAAATAATTGTAACGCTGGGCAGCTCGCTCTTCTTCATAATGCATCACGGAGGCTTCGCGCACAGAAATAAACTGGTACCGTACAGCCATTTTGCGGCGACAGCCGTTGATCCCCTCTCTATGGCCAGAGTCTCGCTTTTCGTTGGTAAAGCGGCGGCCTCAATAGCCTCAGTGAAGCGCCTGCGGTGAACAGCCATGCCGCGGCGATGCGTTTCCCTTCCCCTAATAGACAGGCAATGGTCAGATCATTGTGATGACTGACTTAGTGGAGAATAGCACTGCAGCACCCCTGGCGACTTGTCACCGTATGAACTCCCTCGTGTGTGCGACATCTAGAATGTATCCGCTTGTAAGCTGTCGCCTCACTGTCGCCACTGACGGCAAAAAAAGTGCAAAGTGTAATAATTCGCTCGATCTCCGTTTGTCATCAGAAATTTATAGCATTCAAAACGAAAAACCGATACTTTAAGAAATAGATTGTTCATTATTTTATTTGTTGTATTTTAACGTATTCGATTGAAGGAAAGTGTAGATGCAAGAATGCACCGCCTGTGCCCTGTTCGCATTCGACGGCGGATAGAAAGATAATGCCCGAGAGAGGAGGCACGCCCTTGACGCGCTCGAGAAAGGCGTGGCAAGCGGCTCACGGCAAGTGTGCAGATAGACAGCGGGACAGTCACGGTATTTCTAAATTGCAATAATACGTTGATAACAATACGCGGCGGTGGCGCGTTTCGTTGGGCAGTCTTCTGTGCTTGAAACACCGCGCAGGGGGCGCTCATGTTGTCATACGCAGCTTTATCTCGACATTTCTTTTGGCCCGTTGTTCTTGCGCTTTCTTTGCTATCTCCGTTCACTGACTGCCATCGAGCAAACTCGGGTAAAACTCGTGCGAACGAGAAGCTCGGCACATCCTGCATAGCACTCCTGGCCGGATGTTGTCATAACGGGAAGTTCATGGTGGTGTCCCCACTCAGCCTTCGTTTTCGATTTATTTTTTTCTGGTTTATCACGCCTCCTCTCAGAGCAAACATTGGCAGAATTGGTATCGCAGAAACGTAATTTACTAATTGATCTGAACTTTTCGTCCCTCTTAAGGAACAGACGCATGGTTACTGTTTTTTAGGTGGATTGTCTGCGACATAACTTTTCGGTCAGGTAGCAGCGCCCGCAGGGAGATAGGCAGTGTTTGGGTAGTGTAGTAAACGCTTTCTACAGCGAAACTGTTAAGGGCTCACCTTCCGATCGTCGCGTCCGGCAATAGAAAAAAACTCTCATTGGCCACATACTGTATGTGAGAGTGAAAGCGCGCAAAGGCGGGGGACGCGCGCTTTCACGGGGAGCGAACGCACGGCGGAGAGCAAGCGCGACTTCCCAGTAGTAGAGGAGTGGTGGGCAAGGAGGGCACGGAGGCACCCTAGACTGTGCGTGTGCGTGCCCGCTCTCCCACTGCGGCGCATGCGCGCAGCCCTGCCGGCCTCTCCCGCCGACACTCTCTGGGCTCTCGCCCGCCTCTCAGTGACGACAACGGCGTTTAGCCGTTCGTCACGTAGCCAGCGTTTTGACAGCGGTTGTGTGCGGTCACACAAACAACGCGCACAACTCCTGCCGACGGCGGTGGCGTTCTTCTCGCGTTCGCACCGAGCGCGCGCGGCGTCGGTGACGTGTTTATGAAGAACGTGCCAGCCTTTGCCGTACACCCTGTGGCGGTGTACCATAGCGACCATGAGGCACAGTGCTTGTCCTGTGGTCACTAAATAAATGAAAACCACCGGATCATATATATTTCTCATTCTCTAATAGTTCAAATAACCAATTACACCAGCACATCTTAATAGTCATAACTGGAAATACATGATTTCACCATAGTACAGCTTCGCTGGTGTTCCATTTCCACCCCAGTGGAAGGGCTGACAGAGTTTTTTTACGTCTACAGCAAATGCTTGATACCATACATTGGAATGTATGGTATCAATTTGTAGAAGCAAGGTGCTTTCTCATTGGTATTATTTGCAAGCAAATATTTATTAACATTCCTTGAAAAGAATTGTTTAATAAAAGAATTGCAGCGAAAACGAGGAAACTCCGTAAAAACACCGATGGCGCTTTGCACCACGAGAACATAAACAAAATTCGAAATATGGATGTATACAACAATCCAGTAAATATATTTAATGGCCTGTAAATAAACATAATGTAAATATTCTATCTGAAGTAGTTCTTTATATACAAAGGGAAGTAAACCCTAGTGGCTATTCGGCGGTTCGTAAGAACCGCGCGCACGTGTGGAGCGCAATGCCGAGGTCCACTCCCGACCGTGTTCTCGCGCAAAACTGCACCCTTTGAGCCGCCGCCGGCAAGTGGTCCCGCCCTAGCGACGTTGACACTCTGCAGAGGAGAACTCTGACCTTTAGAACACACCCGATATCTTTAGGTCTGAGCGCGGCAGCGAGGAAATGATCCGGAGTAGAAAACGAAACTTGCCGCTGGATACCTGTTGACGTTCCGGGGCTATTTGGCACATTTTCGTCGTCCGTGCTGAAGTCCGATGAATCAATGTCATCGTCCAAGTCTGTGCTGCTAGCACCATAAAAAAATTCTGACGTAGACTCATCGAAATCCGTACTCATCGAAAGTCGCCGTTTCCGAGTGGCAGCTGCGCGCAACGTCGACGCCATGTCGGAAACTACGAGCGCTCGTCACGCGCAACGAAAAGGCGCTTTAAAAATCCCCCCTCCCCCGCGGTGAAAAAACGAACAAGAAAGCGAAACTAACAAAATAGTTCCTCTTTCAGGCGCTGGATGGCGCTAGCTATCCGAAACCGCTCCGAGCGCGGCAGAATTTGAAGTTGAAACATTTGACGGCGAGAGAGAGAGAGAGAAACGGACGGGAAAGGCAGGAAGGTTAACCCGAAAATATTCTGGTTTGCTACCCTGCACTGGGGGAATGGTAAGGGGGAATGAAAGGCAGAAAAATAGGTGAGAGAAAAAGCAGTCACGTAAAAACAATAGAGAAGGTCGGAAACCTCCGTGAGAACTACAGGTATAGTGAGACTCCGTGAGACTACAGGATAGTCCACTCGAACGCAAGAACTTCAAGAGTGTCTTGACTGACTTCTTATGTGACGACTGTATAGGCCGGTGTGCCAGAACTGTCGGCTCCGAAAGCGGCCGGTCGTCAAGACACGCCAGTGCGGTCGCGAGTGACTGCCTGTGTGCGCTGTGTCGTGGACAATGACAAAGTGCGTGTTCGATAGTTTCCTCGTCGCCACAGTGGTCACAAGCAGCACTATCCTCCAATCAAATTCGGAAAGCAAACGACTTCGTAAATGCGACACCAAGCCACAATCGACAAAGTACCATTGTTTCGGGTCCAGGTGGAGGTCGAAGTCGAAGACAGGGGTCCAGTCGATGCAGAAGTGTGTACTGCAAACTAGGTGTGTTCCACAACAATTGTGTGGCATCGTCTTCAAGCATTCGAAGTTTCGCTGCTGCATCTGTTCTTGACAGCGGGATTGGTTCCTGCATGCCGTCTTCATGAGCAGATCGAGCAGCTTCATCCGCATGTTCGTTGCCCATTACGCCATAGTGGCTAGGGAGCCACTGAAAAGGTGACGTCGCGTCCTTGCTCGATGAGACGATGAAGGAGCTCTCGGATTTCTAGGACTAGTCGTTCGTAGGGTCCACGGCGTAAGGGGGAAAGCAAGCAATGTAGAGCTGCCTTGGAGTCACTGAAAACACTCCATTTTTGAGGTGGTTCCTCACGAATTATGTGAGGTGCGCTACGAAGCAGCAAGGCCAGCGGCGGCTGTCGATGTTGTCTGGTGTGATGTCTTGAACTTCAAGGTGGAGCCTCTCGCAGGAAAAAGCACTGATCCTGCCCCTCAGTGTATAGATGGGTATGATCACTGTAGTTTTCGTACAGGAAGATCAGCGAAAGTTACTTGAGAGCTGGTGATGAGAGTTGTGCCTTCGTTCGAATTCCTCGCACTGTCAGTCGAACTTGTGGCTGAGTCAAGCGCCAACGGGGAAACAAAACTATCGATGCAACTGTGTAACCTGATTGAAGGTATACACAATCAGGCAGAATCGTCTGACCCGAAGAGGCGCGTGGTCGGTCTTCTGTCAGTGAGGCTAGATGATGGGAAGGGGCGCGAGCAAGGTGCCTGATGTGTGCTGTGAGCGCTTCCATAATAATGTGAGTCTTGGCTCGGTAGTCATGCGCAATTGCAATCGTTTCTGATGTTGATGCACATCGTGGCAACCCTAGACAGACCCTGAGCGCCAGTGCCTGAGCACTTTCGATTGTACGGATGTTAGTTCTGCAGGTATTGCTTAGCACTGCCAAGCTGTACCTCAGATACCCGACAAACAGCGTCCTGTAGAGTTGCATCATCGCGTGTACTGAAGTACCCCAGGATTTTCCTCCAAGAAACTTGAAATATTGGGAGATGGTTGCCAGGCACTTCTTTAGGTAGGTGGCATGGGGACTACAACAGAGGTCACACTCGATGACTACCCCTAATAACCTGTGCGTTCTCACGTAAGAGATATTTTGTCCATCGATGGATATGGCATATGAAGCTATTGGTTTCCGGCTGAATGCGACCAATGCACATTTTTCTGGGGAAATCTTGAGGCCTTGTTCGCTAAGGTACATCGTTATCACCGTCCGCAGATTTTTTTAGCCTTGCACGAACTTGAGAACGCGTCACGCCAGATGCCCAGACGCATATGTCACCGGCATAGACAGACAACTTCACCGTATTTGGTAGGCATTCTACGAGAGCAATGAGCACGAGGTTGAATTGTGTCGGGCTCAGCACTCCATCCTGCCGTACTCCACGGTGTGTATAGTGTTGAGAAGTTGGGCCGTCTTCGGTATTCACAAATAGAGGCCGCATATGTAAACTGCGTGTCCAACGATAAACTCGACCGCCAAGACCAACCAATTCCGGAGCCTCTAATATACTCTCATGAAGAACATCGTCATATGCTTCTTTGATGTTTAAGAACATGGCGACAGATAATCGTTTACACGGCTTTTTATATTAAACTAAAGAAAACAAATCAATGACATTATCAATGGAGCTTCGGTGACGTCGAAAGCCAGCCATTGCGCCTGGGTAAACTTCGTAGTGTTCCAGGGACCATTCAAGTCCATCACCTTCCCAATGCAACTAGCCAGCGGGATTGGGCGCTATGAAGTAATCTCTGGAGGAGACTTGCCAGGTTTGAGGAGCGGTACCAGGTGACTGGTCTTCCATTCTTGAGGAACGTTTCCATTCTCCCAGGACTCATTGAAAATGTGCAGCCGTGCACTTCGCGCTTGTTGACCGAGGTGGCACAATATACGGTAAGAAATACCATCTGGGCCAGGGGACGACGACCGATTACATGAAAGTGCCGCGTCGAGCTCTTGAGTGGCGAACAGCAAATCCATGCGTGAGTACCTTGTGTCCAGAACGTAATTAATGTAAGGGAACTTGAGCCCGTTGACTGGCTTGCAATAATAGCACAGAAATCTTCCGCTGCGTCAAGGTCTTGTCGGCGTTGGAAAAGTGCTAGTGCCTTGAATGGAAAGCGTTGTTCCGGAACAGAGCATAGGCCTCTCGCAGTTCTCCATATTTGAGATGGTGGTTCGCGGGGGTCAAGGGACTCACAATACTTTGTCCAGCGCTCGGATTCCAGCTTATCTATGTGACTTTGTATCATCTTTTGAGTGCGCCGGGCTGTCCTTAGATCGTGAATGGACTGCGTGCGTCGGCATCTTCGTTCGGCGCGACGACGAATCGCACGAAGTCGCTCCAACTCCAGGTCGAATTTCGAGTACTTTTATGAGCACATGAGCGTGCACATAGCGGTCTGCACCGCTTCTTTAATAGCTTCCTGCAGACTAGAGGAGACACCTTTCTGACAAGCGTCCTCCAGTATAGGTCTTTCAACACAGTCCAATCAATTTTTCGCATTGTGTTAGGCGGTTTAGTGTTAAACATCCCGTCCATCTTGAGGTAAGTGGGGATGTGATCGCTTCCATGTATTTCAATGTCCAAAAACCACTTTACGCGCATGACAAAGCGGTGTGATACAAAGGTCAAGTCCAGGTGTACACTGTGCCCTGCTGAAACGTAAGACTAGCGTCCTTCAGCAGCAAGAGGTCACGATTGGAGAAAAATGGAGCGAGTTTTCTCCCGGTTGCGTTGACGTTTGAGCTTCCCCAAATGGTGTGATGGGTGTTAAAATCCCCGGTGATATTCCAAGGACCTGGAGACGTTTTTATTATGTCTTCTAGGCTTTTGGTGTCAAACGGGCTTGATGGCCGGAGATAGGTACGCGCCTACAAGTGTAAATGTGAGCTTTCTATTTTAGACGGTTAAGCAGAAATACTAATTGTCATCATGAGGTTGCAGAGGCTGGACGACGTAAGTAAGCTCACGGCGAATAAAGACGACTACCTTGCTATTTCCATTGTTATTTGAGGACGTAATTGACTCGTAGCCGGATAGTCTGATAGGGTGTGTTAAATTTGGTTCGCAGATAACGATGATTGGCTGTTTGCCTGTTTAATCCTCGAAGGCAGATGGAAGAATCCACAGGTATGAAGAGGACGGTGTGCGGCCAGCGCTCAGGTTTTGCATGCAGGGTTGATGTACTCCCAGGTGATGACGTCTTGATGAGTCTCCTTTAGGCTTTTCGGCTCTTCGCCGACACAAAGCTGTCATTCGATGAGTGACAGCGAAACCTTAGTGTCTTCGCTGGTGCTAGACCAAGTACCTCGCTTCCTTGAGGAGCTTGTCAAGGTAGACTTCTGGCCTGACGGGATGGCATTATCCGCATCCATGGCCACGATAGCAGGAGCCTCAGTGGAGTCTTCACTACTGGTGTACCAGGTGCCGCTTGTCAATGAAAAGGGCGCCGTAGTAGACTTCTGACCACACAGGCCTGTGGGAGGCTCCACGTGCATAGCCGCAAGGCCGGACGCATAAAGCGCCCCGGAAATTGTGGAAAATTGGACGAAATATAGCTAGCCGAGACAGAATGCGTTCTAGCAAAGAGCAACTTCGTCGTCGTCAAAAGAATGTCTTTGACAGCGAGCTATCGATGGGTATAGATGCGGGCCACAAAGTGTTCAATTTACATGGATACTGTGCTGTGAAAGCTTTGTTACCGTCCGTATGACTGCGCACAATTATTGTATGGCGACCGCACACAAGAGTGCGTTCGTTCAGCATTCGCGGATTGGCCAAAGTTGAACAGAGAGACAGAGCAATCAAGGAAAGGCGAAGAGCTTAAGCAAACAGGGACCCGATTGGCTGCACAGCCTGGCAGAAAAGGGTCGGCGGATTAAAAGAAACAAAGGAAAAGTTTAAGGGACAGAAAGTTCCCGAAAAGTGAAAACATGTACATCAAATCGGGGGAAAACGCTGTAAACATTACACACTCTATTGCATATTTCTGACCTAAAGGTGAACATATTGTTCATATACTCAACGTCGGAAATCTACTTACAAATTTTTGCTAATTTGTAGCGGTGCTTCCTTATCGACGGACATCGGGTGATACCGACTAAATGACGTTTTGAACTGAAGCTTCTTTTGTATAATCGTATTTACTACTTTTTGACATGATAGTTAACAGCTAGAAACTGGGCTTGCTGTGTACGTACAACTTTTATGTTGAGTGAACGGGACTACGGCAGCCATCGTCGTGTGGCCACATTTTCATCCTCGGCGTTACCCTAGCCATAGGGCAAAGAAGAAATTCCGGCCACTGACACTGTCGCTAGGATTAGAAATCATGTCCACGGGCAATGTGCCGTTAGAATGCGGTAATGATTACGCTATCGTGCAGGGCACTCATAATAGTCTCCAAATAGTCGACGATAGCACTTGTCATGCATATATAGCAACTGCACACACTGAGTATACCCTACATTGGACCGATCACTAGCATTCACCGTAGTATTGAACCGTCGCCTCATTTCACTTTCTTCGTTTCCCTGTCTCTCGTTAACGCTCCACCCCATATATGTGGAGTAGCCGCCAAGAGCCAAGGTTATTTGGCCGTGTCTCTCCCCTTTTCACGTCACTTAACTTTTCTTTCTCATATGGTGCTTGATAGATTGTGCGAGGTTTCGCGCCCTACGTAGACTCAGCCAGTAAAGGCACTTGCACATGTGTATATCATCGAGGAAGCAATGCTGTAAACTTTATAACTCGAATGCATATTCCTGCCCTAAAAGTGAGCATATTGCTTATATACTCAAGAGGGAAAATACACGTTCAAATTATTCCACTCGCGAAAGAGAGAGAGAAAAAAACAATAATGATCAACGAAAGAACCTTTTATGATTGGTCTAACGTAAATTCCGCTTTGCTTCACGCTGTGCCACCGGAATACTTCGTGAGGCCACAATACACAATACTGCAGCAGACGAGGTCGACGCCGCGGCCATCGCAAATATGCTGTTCTTGAGAAGATGAATGGGCCCGCGTGGCACCCTGCAGCTGTCTCAGTGACTGATGGTACATTCGGCTGGTGCCTACCGCGCTCTGACCCATATTGCAACCATGAGGAGCCTGCTCTTGATAGGAGCCAGAGAAAACGTGCCCGAGCCAAGCGTGCCGCTATTCGCCACAAAAATCGGAGACCGGAAGAAGAAATACGTCAGTGTTTGTTTTGTTTTAAACCAACAAGGCGCGCAGGCACCCAGGGGCTGGCGCGGCGCACGCCGCGCCAACAACGGAAGCTGCGGGAGCCACGTGACCTGGACTCCTCCAGACCTCGGTCGCGCTCCGAGGTCGAAGGTGAGAGCGCCTTCGAGCGCTCGGAGCTGAAGTGCGGTGCTCTGAAAGAACCCGCCAAATGTGTTTCGAGCGCTGAATGTCGACCAGTCAGGTGCAACGCGCGTCAGCCGTAACGCTCTGGAGCACTCGCAAATGACCAGCCAAATGTACCATAAGTTAGAGCCTCAGGAATAAGTGGTCTTCTGATTTTTACAGCGTAGCTGTCTATGGCTCAGATCCCGAGATTTCATCGTGGCGTAACGTCGACAGAAAAATATCATCATCAATCAATTACTCACGCCCCCCCCCCCCCAAATGTAATCGCTATGAGCGATTACATTTGGGGGGGCATACATACATACATACCCCCGTAAGCCAGAGGCCACAAGCACTCAGCAAAGTGAAGCCAACAGTGCATATATTCTTTGGAATCACGCATACAACAAACCGGACAGCATGTGTTTCAATAAAGAACAAGCTCAACGCCAGCATCCGAACCACATAATTGATCATAAGGCGCGCCCACGCCATAATGCAATGCGAAGAACGCATACGTTTCCCGGTAAAGATTACTGTTTCGCAAGCTGCCGCCGCGCGGCAGCTTTTGACGTGCATGGGGAGTGACGTGCCAAGCCTTTCGTATATAAAATAACCAGCCTATAAACTGGTTTCAATGCTGTTGCAACAGCGCTATGGGTGGCGGCGTGCTGTGAAAATTACCATTACTCTAAAACCATAAAGCATTGCATACCCCCCTCAGCAGTTCTAGTGGTGGTTTCCAACAGCTTTGTTAGGCATCCGCTTTCCGACGCCCGGGATGGCGAGTCAATTTCTTTTTCTCGTTGTAGACTTCTGCCCTCTCCATAAGCATTGAGTAGATAGCCGGCATTGAAGCCCTTGCCAGCCTGTGTGCCTTCCTTGTCACAAGATTCCCCTTTACAGTACAACTTTGAGATGTGCAGAATAGGACACAATCACGTGGTGTTCGAATCAATGGAAACCTTTGAACTTAGATGGATTCAAAATAAACTTGTTCAGAAAATAGTTTCTCAGCGGTCTTTTCTGTCGCTGCTACGAAGCCAGAAGAATGATTCCGCGAGCTTGTATAGCAATTTCTAGTTTGGTTATAAGGCCATAGCGTCGGCTTTACTATTATCAGCGCCAGCTAGTCGACCGCTCTAGCCACCGCGGCTTTGCTTCGAAAACGATATTCAAGCCTTGAAGTGGTTGATGTTTGGGGTGTGTTATGCCTGGCAGTAATTTTCTTTACGTTTTCTTATGCTTTTATTTCTATTTCCTTATATCGTTTATTTTATTTTTTACTTTGGCATGTCGCAAGATATGAGATAAAATCTGAATGAATATGAGGCATTAGATGGCATGAACACATATGGTATCTTATGTCTCTTCATTAGACAGTTTTCGAATAGCGTTCGGCACCTTACGTACGTTATACACAAGCATTTTGAGTGGATGCCACAGTGCATGTCGCTTGCAAACATAAATTTAACTTAATGGGCAGGTATGAAACATAAAGGCATAAGTTTGAAGAAGGCACCATCTGTTGTGCCGCGTCAGACCTGTCTGAGCCAAGGTAATCCAATAGGACGCTTGTTGCGGCTTTCTATGTAGATGCCTCTCGTGAGGCCTACAGGCGCGAGTCGCCGAACGAAGCCGTAAATTAGAAGCGCTAGCTGCTCATAAATTTGCTAATTTGGTGAGTTGAGAAGAAGCGCAAGCTTATTCCACCGTTTATTGGCGATCAATGATCACACAATTCACAATGCACAATTCCCAAGGAAGAGGGAGGCACGGCGGCTGCAATGCATGAAAGCGCTATTTTACAGAGAAGCAGTTAGCCTCTAGTTTCTCGGGATTTTTCGTGGCATGCTCACCCCCTCCCCCCCCCCCCTAAAAAAAAGGAGGCTGCAGAAGGGGTTTGTGTTTGAGTTTCCGCGCAACAGAAATTTGTTTTTCATATATTCGAATTACAATCCGATGCTGTCACGTCTGTAGGTTGTGTGTAAGCCGTACTTTAGAGATTTTGCGACACACTTTATTTTGATAAATTCACATAATTTAATAACGCAGTTCCACCAGGCGGAAGGCACAAATGCATACGGCGTCTGGAAAAGGGCTTTGTCTTTGAGTTTCCGAGCAACACATTTGTGCTTTCTCTTATATCCGAATAACAGTCCGAAGCTATCATGTCTGCAGCTTGTGTGTCAGTCGTACTTTACGCATTTTCTGACGCAATTTACTTTTGATCGTTCATTTAGTTCAACAAGGCACTTGCGCTTGGAGGAGGGCGTACAAGAACGAGGATGTATGCTGCACTTCCGCACACGTGCGTGCGCGTGTGGCGTACGTGGCTTGTGGTGGTGGTGCTTGTGTAACGTCGTCTAACGTCCGCACCAACTTCGCTGTATACACCCACTTTTACACGGTGGAATGGAGGCGGAGTTCTTTTTTTTTTAGTAATATGTAGAGTCGCAAATGCAAGGGCTTAGCGCTAACGTTACAGTCAGTGCGATCGACACTGAGCATGCGTAGTAAACGACGCTGGAGCTCTTGAGAGCGTGTGCTATTTCTTTGCATTTGGCGTTCCCCGCTGACGCACCCAAGGCTCCCCTTGTGTTGGATATAATGGCGGCAATTGTTCAAGTGGGCGCCGTCTGCACGAAATATATCAAGTCTTTGTGCTGGACTGTTTGGCTAATCGTTCCCAAACCAGTAAGGCATGCACTGACACCTGGCGTAGCAAGAGGAAATCTAGGAAACGGGCGCCGAGTAGCAGCGAAGATCCTGCCCTGAAAGCTGCCCGCAAGCGGCGGCGAAGTGACGCAGGTACCGCGCCACTAAATTGGACGAGCACTTGGGCGCGTGTGCGAAATTTCGGAGAGACTTTCTGGACAGACAATTCGGATTCAGTCATGCCGTGTGCGACAGATTGTGGTTCGAGAACGATTTGATGGTGATTGGTAACGTTCGAGACGTCGGCGAAGCGTGAACGTGATGCGGTTTTGTCAGATATCCCCTCTCCTGACTAAGCCAGCTGCTCGGTTTGGCTGCGCCGAGGGAGCGCTAATGGCCTATTAGATCTTGCCGTTGGGTGCGGGAGTTCGGTGACGTTGAGGTGGACTTAGAGAATTGAAGGTTTATTTACAGTATTCACAGGATTGGAAGAAAACAACTATACATGCAGTAAAAGAGGCATCGTTACGGCCGCCAGCAAATCGTATGCTGCGGCCGGCGGCAAGAACAACGTTTCATTTCTCGATCTGCATCTCGCTTACAACCCTTTCGGTCTGTCGGGGCCTCGTCATTTTTATCCAATCGTCGGTTTTGTGCAAGTGGCGTCAGGTTCGGCAAATGGGGACTCTCCAAGGGCTCTATTCTCCGATGGTTGACTTGCCTCCGGCGTTGCCTCTTCGCCTGGAAGCGCTCAGCTGGACGGGACGGGTTGGCTTGAACTACCGTCCAGAGCTACCCAACAGCTTTACTCGGGACCAAGGTCAACTACCTCAAACCGTGCCAGCCTCCCGTTGCACTTTCGGGAAGAGTGAAGCATGGGAGGGGGACAAAAGCTCCGAGCGCGGCACACGAGGGTGCGATTGCCAACCTGTTTGACGGGTCCGTTAGCTTGTCCGACGTGCACCCGCACACCATAATTGGAATGCGACGGAGAGTGGTTGCAGTTGAAGAACTTGACCAATGCTTAATTGACCAAATAATGGTCCGTATCTAACAGGCCGTAGCGCCCATCGATCACTGGGTGTGACAGGTGGTTGCTAGTAGCAAGCCACCTGTTGCAATTCCGCGCCTGTGCAACGAACCGAATAGGTAGTTAGTATGTTGCGTGCGCTGGTACGGGGAGGCCGCGTGTAGTGCGTACTGCCGAAGAACAGCTCCGCTGGTAGCCCACATTCACAAAGTGGAATGGCTGCGATATTTTTTGTAACAAAACTTTCTATACAGAGCATGCGTAGTGAGAACAACACTATTTCTGTACTCACGTAGGCCGTTTACGTTTGCTGGATAATGCTATTCTAAAGCTGTATCTTTTAGAGCGCAGCTTTTAGGCCTGCGGCGAGCGAAGGAGCACAGCGAAAGATGAAAGCAAACGCAGAGCGCAGCGGCGGCATGAAAGACTGCGACGAGGCAAGCAGATAGGAGGGTGCTGTGGAACCATGAGGCGGAAAGTGGAGGAGTGTATCGCGAAAGCGTGAGAAAAAAAAGCGTAGCGCGGCGACGATGGCTACGAGGTGGCGCCAGAGTAGCGCGCGTCGTCTGGGAGGTCTGTCACCGGGCAGTCTGCCATGAATCGCGCCCAGCGCGTCACCAGACGCGCTGCCTCTCGCGATCTCCCGATTAGCGAGGCAGTCACGCCACACTTCGCTCCGTTTGCAGTGTGCCGCACGAGACAGATTGTTCGCGCCAGCTACGCTACTCACAGCGTTCTCTTCCTAATATGTACCGTGTACCATATAATCATAATACAAAATATTGACACAGCGAAATGAAAGCACGCATAGAGCTGCGCTCAAATTTCGCATTAGGGAGTATCGTAATCGTCGGTTAATTTTTTTTCTAGGTGTTCTCTTGTGCACTTTGCATCAAAGAGGCGACATCTCCATGAAAAAAGGCTGATCACTTGCATGAAGGTGCTCAGTGGTAGCTGTCACAATTGAAACACATCCACGTTAATATGCTAATTTACAGTGGTGCAGCTGTCGTTGCTCTAAACTAAACGGCGGTGAGTAATTGGGATTGCTATAAATGAGGACACGATGCGGACTGAAACTGTGAAACCGTATACGACTGTTGGAGAACTGAAACACCAGTGAGCTTCAAATAATTAATACATAAATCTAACATGATTCCCCTCTACTCTACAGTCAATTTCGCTACTGCGTACTTGCAGTTGACATTGTCAAGTGCAATTTGATGTCTCCTTACTTAAGTGTCGTATATAGTATCATAGTTTCAGTCCGCATCTGGGTCCTCATTTAATGCAAGAACCAGGAAGAATAGTTTCCAAGCGCCAAGACCTTAGCGTGCTTTTCATGACTGGCGCAAGACACGAGTTGTTTCCTGTTTCCCAACAGTGACCTTGCGACTACTGGAAAACAGAAAACAGTGCAAACACGACACTGCAAAGACGAAGACACACAACGTTATGTTCCGTCCTGCTGTCAAGTTTGGTGTCTGTTCGTTCGACATTGTACGCCTGTGTTTATTCAAACGTTTTTAATGATATCTAAAGGCACGGACATTCGTGATGAAAACATGAAGCAGCTAAAAGATCAACCATCTCATGTACGATAAGCGTTCATTATGAGTTGCGTTCATGCTTGCACTGAGCAGGCGCCACTAGCAAAACAACAACCAACGATGCGTAGCCGCTAGCTTTTCCCCGCGCCGTTGTTTTCAATGTGTCATGCGCCGCGAGCGCGGGCGAACGAGTACGCTGTGTCGCTCTCACCCAGCACGCGTTCTGCCACCATTTCCGCAGGTTGAGGACATCGAGTCCAAGCTGGATCAGCTGATGGAGATGTACATGGAGGACCGGGCGCGACTGTTCGCCGTGCCCGCCGTGCCTCCGCCCGGGCTCAGCCTGCGTCACCAGCCGCCGCCACCACCGCCGCCGTCGGCGGCGCCTTCCATGGCGCCCTCCCCACCGCCCCAGCCACCACCTCAGCCGCAGCCATCGCAGCAGCCGGTGAGCGTGGCAGTACCGGCGCCGGCGCGAGCCACCCTGCTGGACAAGCAGTGCAGCGAGCCCAACACGCCGGTCACCAAGACCTTCGAGCGACCCACTGTCATGCAGCGCGGCAACTCGGACTTGGGTACGCGGCTGAGGCGCCGCAACCAGCAGAGACTCCAGGCCGCCGAGGCGACCATGGAGGACCGGGGCGGACCCACGACGGCCGCGTCTTCGTCGATGGCCAGCACATCGGAGAGCGCGGCGGCCAGCGACGACGAGCCGAGCGGAGCCGAGGAGGAAGACGTGAGCGTGGTCACCGTGTCCGTCACGGAGACGGCCGCGCTCCTCAGGCCGACGCTACACAACTTCTCCTCCGCCTGATTTCCAGGCCGGGACGTCGCGGGGCGACGCCTCCTCGCACGCGCGTCGTCGGCGGTACGCCCGAGCAGGGGCGGTACGCCGGCGACCGGAGGCCGTCGCCCGCGCCGCCCGGCTACACAGACGGCGATTATGACGACGCGGCACCACGTACCGATCATGACAACGATGCTGCCCTTGCGCGCATCCTAGCGCACGTTGTTTCACGACGCGATTTTACGGGAGGCCCGTGACAAAACGCGATGTTTCGCATGAGCACGTTCTCACTTGTTCAACCGCCGCTAAGCGACAGTCTGACCGAGCCCCGGCGGGTGGGCGTTTCGCACTGAAGCACCACCGCACAAAAGCAAAACAGTTTGTTTACTGATTAGTGCGACACTAATTATTTCCGCTGACGACAAGAATTCGCAGAAAACTGTATAGGATCACTTTTTTTTATTTTGGCAGTCACATAAAATTTAAGGACTTAATCTAAATTTGCACAGTGACAACGACTACGATGTTAAAACTTAGAATCGGCACAGCCTACTGACACGACTTGGTTTAATCAGCCGAATATCACCATGTTTGATAATCCACTAAAACAGTGCTGTGTGTTCTGAAAGGCCTTCACATCGATGGTGACGCTCCGTATATTGTATCACCATTGTGTTCAGTTCTTGTGCAGGCAAAATGCGCAAGTCTTACTGTCAGCAGAGTGGTCAGTTCTGAACCGTAAATCCGCGAGAGAACAAAGAACCAGCGCTCACTGTAGTTGCCACCTTTACGGCGCACTACGCGAAACACTACACAGCCAAACATTCCGATAGACTGAGTGGTTTGTGATGACGGTGCTTGTGAACGATTCAGACTGATGCACAGATGTTCAAGTACACGAAAGTGTGTTTGCGATGGAGTGGTGCTTTATGGTTGTTCAGAGGACATTGTTCTCATTTGGTCGTTCTTGGAAAATATATTTTCTATAGGTATTCAAACTTAACAAGCTGCGACCTAATTAAAAAAAGCTTTACTAATTAAAGCCCTACGTATAGTACGATGTGCTCAAATTTCCTCGCCTAAAGGCTAGCTTTATGTCCACACGTGCATACGGTGGGTACGCCGGCTATTCTGTCTCCTTGACTACGTATTTATGTGTGGCTCTTAGTCGCTCATACTGCTTGTATTTCTGCTTTTCGATGCACTGCGATGGGGGTCCTCATCAGTCGCAGTTCTTGTTGCGGATTAGGTTATCATTGAGGCTGCACATTTTACGTCGCATTTTTGTGGAGGGCAAGATAGCTTGAAGTACATGATTTTTTTTATCAGCTGCTGCTCAGTGTGTTGAAAAATCTATATCGAACCATGCGATTAACTTTCACAGGGAATTTGTGCTTTCTAGAAAAGTTAGGCTTTCCCGTTCGTCACCGTTTTTGGAGCCTGTATTTTCGAACTTTAAACAACTGTTTCCCACGATACTCTGTGATGGCGCTTCACTGTGGTTACTGAATTCCTAGCTTTTCAATTCCGCCAGCATTGGTTCCCTAAAGTTTTGATTATGGTGTCATCGACGCTGTCATTACGGTGTCATGGAATGTGTGGTATGCAATGTCGTTAATATTACCATATATTCACCAGCATGCGGATCCCGTAGTTGAAGCATCATTGAGCATTAGACTTGTGGCTGTCACATGTTAAGTGCCGGTTTGCCGTCACACCAGAAGACTCTTGACCTGTGTGCTTATTATTTCTATACGAGAACAACCATGCTAATACAAATGCATTATGCCTGAAATAAGTTAGCGGTGTGTTTTAATTAAATCAACTTTGACAGAGCGCGTACTATGTTCCTTGATTACTTCTCCAGCGGCTTCAGCTGACAGGCATAGTTCCAGGAGATTGTGTGGCCATGTTCTCCGCGACATTCTAAGTAATCTATGGATTACGATCGAAGACATATTACATGCTATCACCATTTATCATATGGATAAGCTAACATATGCTCGTTCTACCACTTTCGTTTGCAGGAGTGAGCTTTTTGCGGTCAAGATGTCACTCGAAGCATAACTGAAGCACACCTTCTGCAGTAGTCTATATGGCAGCGCATCTCTGATTGCATACGGCAGCAAAATCAATGTAAAAGCACACACCTTTCAAAAACCTGCATCGGCGTACGCCTCATCCAAAAGAAGGTTTCCACAGGCGCACCTCTTGTAATGCTTAGCAGTGCCAAGACTAGTTACCGGCTTGGAACCCTGCTGTTGCGGCAACCGTAATTACATTTGTCGGCACTTCGAAAAGACTACACTTCTCCATAGGCACAGAAGCCCTTTCATGCAGTCTGAAGGTATGGGAAACTCTATATCGGAAGAATGGGGATCACTTTTTAAAACAAAACTTGTTCTCTAGGAAGGCATACTTCGTTTTTGTTGTGACGTTATGGCAGGTTAGTGTCTTCCATTGCACTGGATGTCATGTCTGTCGCAAAATGTTCAGCGCATGGACTTGAAGTGTATCCACGTTTTTCTGTTTCTGCTTCTCTTTTCTTATACCCGACAGTAGGTTCCAGTAGTGTAATTTTCAGCTCTTTAAATAAACCAAAAGCTCCATCAGGTCATCAGAAAGGTTCTCTAAACCCTTGTGAGGACACATTAGAACTCATCACGCTTTGCGAATACTTGTGAACCTCCTAACTGCGTCTCATATTATAGCTCTAAGGATTGCTTCAAAAGGCTGAATTGCACATCAAAGCAAGGAAACATCTTAGACGCAGATCTTAGACTCGAATCTCCTTGTCAGAGGTTCAGCTCAAGCAGCATTGGATTGAAGTACAACACAAAATTGAAACCATTGTCTCTCTTGTCAGAGGCAGTGCTGCGAAAATACCTTATGGTTATCAAACTTCAAGTATGCGCAATAAATATCAAGTTTCATGACAAAGTTTCAGTCAAATAACAATCAAGAGAGGAGAGCATTATCTGAGGCATGATTCATTCTACAATGTTGCGTGTATTTCAAATGGGAGCATTTCTGCTCTGCCTGGTAAGCTGACAATTGCGCGGAACCTTGGTATACGAAACTAAATAAAGGACGGGTTACCGCATTGATTGCTGCTGTCAAATTGGCCAATTGTTGGGAATATATTTAAATTGGCCTTGTAAAACTAGACGTTGTGACTAAAGAATCATCCGGTAACCTCAAGCGCTTAGCTCTGCAAAACACCCCTGGACGCACCACCACAATCGTTGCCTCAAAACAAAACCAGCGCTTGTCCTCCTTACTATAGTCGATAGGCTACCGATACCAAGACCATTGTGAGTGATCTGCGCATCAGAACCAATTCATCGCGTTCTATTTTACCGGCCTCGGCCTGGGTTAGTTCAACTGAGGCTTATAGTGAGTGCCACCCTGCGGTTATAGCAGGTCACCTGTGCTTTTTCTAGCTTCTTTTTTTTAGAAATACGAGTGTGGCGTTCATTTCATAATTTCAAGGGAGAACGTCGCATGTAGCGGAAAGGCGGGAAATGCTGATCTATTTAATTATGACACCTTTGGATTGCAGTTGACAAAGCAGCTGTGAAATCATATATGCCATAATGCGCCGTTTGCATTTTTTAAATATTTTGTACAAAGACGAGGTTTAATATAATGACGAGCATCTTTTTTGGTTGTGTCCTCGATGTAATGAATTTAAATGCTTTACATTTTTCATTTTTCTAAACCATGTGGTAATAGTTTTGCCGTCTCTCTCCTGTTACCTCTCTCTCTTTGTGGCAGCATTACACTTTATTACTGCCAGGTCTGTGAATGACGTAATTGTCAAATCTAAGTATTTGCATAGGGCTGATTATAACATGACAACATGGTGGCTCATCTTCGACCTATTATGTATTTGCCCGATATAGACGCTTTACAAAGCACTCATACACCAATAAGTGCACAAAATAATTTCGCTGCGGCACCAAACAAGTTATTCTCGAAGTTATACTTCTACTGACACTTCTCATTTCCTTGCTAAATGTTACAAACCACAAGCATACCCTGTGAACAGAATATTTTTGTAGAAACACGTGATAACAGCGTCGGGAACCTGGCGCAACACATAATTGACGCTGTTTGGAAAGGTGTCTCCGCTAATACGTTTTTCGACGTTGGTAGTTATCACCACTGTGATGACAGCAAAAGAATCTATATTTAACAAACCGTCACACAAAAATAGTCAGCAATTTCGACACTTCAAAATTTAACGATATGACAATTACACTGCTAGTTATGACCAGGTAATTAAAAGACGAGGCACATGTAACATTACGTGGTCACCGGAAAATACATCTTGCTCTGAAAGCTTAACTGCTATGATTGTTGGGCACAGACGCAGTGCTGATATTACAGAGACTTCAGCACTAATGCATGGAGCAGCTCTTCGCTAAATGGGGATCGTGATTCACAGACACTCGGCGATTGCTTCGCTATTGTTTCGTTCACCCTCCTATTGCGCTGAGTTCACGAACGTCCCAGTCGCAACGTTTGTTTAAGCAGAAGTATTGAGGATCTGAGCCAAGATTCACCTATGCTCATCAGTAAGCCGTTTCGACAAGAATAGCACAGGAAGCTAGGCCAGTTAGCTGATTTGGTGCCCAGACAAGCAGACCGCCCGCTTGGCAGTGAAACCCGCAATCGAGCAGGTGGGCCTCAACCAGCTTTCATCGTTCGCTCCACATGGTGCTCATTATATTCGATGCACAATGCTGCTTGCACAGCGATTTTGGCCGTTTCTATATTCTACTTCAGTGGATTGATTCTGTGTTAGCCAACAACCATTCTTTTTCTGTCGTACAGACCTAGCGGCAATAGATTTGCAGTAGCATTGTAATTAAAATGTGCGAAACATTCACAGAATAACTGGCGGCAATCGACAGTGTTACAAAGCATTCAGAAGTAGGCGAAAATAGACTGTGCTAAGCAGTAAAAGTGTGTCTTTATTAACGATGTTTAAGACAAAAATGATGCTATGTGGTCAATATTTCTCTGGTCAACTTCTTTTTCAAGTGATGACCCTTTCGATACGTCGACTGAACTCCACGCCCTACCAATTTTGCAATAAAGAAAAGGAAACCTCGAGTTATTTATACCTATGCGCGCAAAGTCGAGACAGCCTGTGAGAGTTTCATGTGTAAGCCGTGTGTGGTCGTGAACACAAACCCGTTTTTGCGCCTGCTGACGCCGCGTACATGGTACCTGAAAAAAGCACGTTCTGCAACGGTGTTTGCAGAATAGGAGGTGAGGCCGAGGCTGCTCGCTTTGACTTTGTTACTCGTAACTACCGTGACGCTTCGTGTTTGTCTCTAATAGACCATCATTGTTTCTTTTGTCTCTCTCTCTCTCTCTACCTTTCAATCTTTCAGAAACTACCGCAATCACTTGCTGACAGGCACCTGGCCTGCGACATTGAAATCACGCTCTCGACGGGGCAAAAGTAGCAGAGCAAAAGCGAAAGAAAGATATAGACAAATTAGAAAATTTTGTAGGCGCCTTACAGGGCAATGAGGAATATTTGTGACACGGTTACAACGGACGATCGGCAAAGAAGCTGACTTCGAATTCAGGAAATGGACACCGTGTCAAGGGTTTGTGAGTTAGCTGTTTTTATGGCAGTGTAAATGGAATCGAGAATATGTTGCATTGTAAAATGTTTTTGAACGAACATTGCTCTTTGTGCGCGACCGAATGGCAAAAACCAGCGAATTTTTGTTATCAGTGCTTTGTGCGCGTAGACTTTGGTCTGTCTGTGCGCAAAACGCTGCCGAAAGCAGGGTGCTTGATATATTAGAGAACATTTTCCAATAATGCTGAGACTAAAAACTGGCCACGTGAAATATGATCTATTGGTTTATGTGCTACCAAAAAGGGCAGCTCGTTTTGAGTATCCCCTGAAAATACCAACGAAGGTCAAGGTGGGGCAGGAAATGAAATTCGCTTTCAAGTAAGAAGCTTTATCATGCTTTCGGTGCGATGCATTGATAAGGCTTGGCAGTCAGACATACGATAGCTTATCGTTGGGCCCCTAACAGTTATTCTTTCGTCTTACGCGCTCGCCATTTGTGAAAGCCAACTCGGCGTGTTGTGAGCACACGTGCCCGTGGCAAGGGCAGGGCACCCTAACAGTTATTCTTACTCTGCTCGATAGCCAGAAGTGGCTTATCTGAAGGGCTTAATTACATTGATAAACCCATACTGTGTGATTGCTCACGAATTAGATGATCAATAGTTTTACTAACTTAGCAAATTGCCAAGAAATACTGGCCTTGAATAAACCGCACACGAAAATGAGATTTGCAGAAAAATGAACTAGTCTGAAGTCGAATTCTACAATATTTTCAGCATCTTAAAAGCTCATTTCTCCTCCCGCTAAACAGACGTGATTCCTTTGTCGAGTACAGGGCATGTCGGGACCGGCCTGGTGTTTGCATGCTGCCCTGTCGTGTCGTCTCCCCGCGTGTTTTCTGTGAACTCTTGCTCTCTCTCTCTCTTTCCCGTTCCGCTTTCCCTGTTTGATTTCCGTGCCTAATGTTATGCATTATGTCGTATCGTCCAGCCCAAGGTGCACATTAGCAGCACTTCAGCACTATGTAATCATACGCGCTGCAGCTCTAACATGCACCCAGCATCTGGATGTGTGACACATCATGTGGCATCGTCTGTATCATCATTGCCCATATAACGGAGGTCGTGCGCGTTGGTTTCTCTTAATCTATGTTTCAAAAATGGCGTGATTACGTCTTAGATGATCAAATAACCTCCCCACGAGGCAACCGTTTCTAGGACATGTGAACGTGCTGAACTCTCACAACTAAAAAGAACAATAGAGATGTTTTTCTCCTGTAACCACATTTTTAGTAAAGTGTGCTTGTCAAACACCTTCTTTCGTGCTGCCCATTAACACCTGACATGTCTTCGACACTCTACAGTGACGTAACTTTCCCAATGAAAACAGACGCGAGTGTAGCCCCTGCGTATAGCTGTTACATAAGAAGCGCTCGGAAAGTACCCAGCGTTGGTGCAGCTTCAGGTAGTCGAAAAGAACGAGCGCGTGAAACAGAAAGAAAGTGAAGGAGATATGACGAGATTTTTCTTTTCGGTATGCGCAAGGCTTGAAAGATAACGCAACCTTAGGGCTGAAGTTCACAGATCTTTACTAAGACATATGAGCTGCAGATGTGCATGAATACGTACTACCTAAATTGTTCTTCCAGGGAGATAGAACTGAATACGAAATCGAATGTGCAAGCACTAAGTGAGAGCATGTTTTCTTGTTAGAAGTGTTTTCACCCAAGCTCTAAATTATAGGAGCTATGGAAATAGCTGAGTGGTTGGCGCACGGAATGTGGGTGATTTCTTGTCTCTCTTCGTTTCTCTGACGTCGCTTTCTTTAAAAGCGCACTGACTGCTCGTAATGTTTTGTCTTGACTAGTCGAGTATCTTTCATCACTGAAACATGCACCAACTTTGACAGTTTAGTGAGGTTTACACCTATGACAAATAGATGAATAAATAAACTAGGAAAGTAAAAGCAGCTCGAAGGCTGTTCGTAGCTGCATTCAGCCATCTCTTATCTTTTTTTAAGATTTAGGCTTCAGTGAGCATGCTTTAGATTCCTCGTTGTTCTGGAAAACATTAAACTTATTCCATGGATTCCACCTACGCAATCAACCTATACAGTAAGAGGAGGCTGACTGCGCCATTGTATGTGTCGAGTATGAAATGTTAACCATCTGGGGGTTTCAAGCGAAACCAGTATACTTTTTGTAGGGTGTACATTTTACGCGGCAGCGCCTCCGAAGCATCCGTAATGCAGGCAAATTCACCTTCAGGCCTACGCCATGGGCTTTTACGACTATTAAATTGTGTTGGCTAGCTATACCCCAGTGATAGCTTTAGGAAATTATGGAGAAGCAATGGCTTTCTGCAGGCGTGAACACGGAATGTTTTCTGTTTGATATATCTGAATCATTCTGTGTTCGTGCAGGCCTTCTGTGTTCGTACCAAAGCACCGCCCACCTCAGGCTGTTCAAGCAATGTCTGTTGCCTTCGAAGTTATATTTCAACCGTTAAGCAGAATCTGCTAATATTTAGTATTGCGCACGTTCGTAATACATAATTGGTGGTGGATAGCGCAATAACATAGACAACACAAAAAGAAGCATATACACACAGAGGCGAATTTGATACATTGGCACTAAAGGCCGCACATTGGTTTATCCAACTGCGCTAATGTTCCGGAACATCGCATCCCTAGATGGTGAGATAAACTGCTGTTACTCAATCCCGATCCATGACGTACGACGTCAAACATTCTAGTACTTGTTAGTACTACGTCTCCAAAGGACCCATACTTATATCAGCTATTGCCATACAGCCGCTGCGGCGCCTCTAAACGAACAAAAGACCAGGTGACAAAACATTCACTTTTCTTGGCACGTAGGGCGACAACTGAGCATACCAGAGAATGAACATGATACTGACTTGATTCTAACACTTTCACGAGCGAAAAAAAAGGCTTTACTAAAGCACGCAACATTATAACAGCGGTAACCAAGGCCTAACTGACGTCAGTTTTTGCTTGAATACCCATCTTCGAATGGGATTTTGAGACTCCCTCCCCTTTTTAAATGACGTTTGAGTAAGAAAATTTGCGTAAATGAGCAGGGTCAAATTTTTCTTCCTTTATTAGACTCAAGGGCTTTTCAAAGCTCATAGTCATTAGAAATGTTGGAAGTTCCAGCGTCGAGGGTCCAACAATCTGGTTAGCATCGCAGCTGGCGAAACAAATAGGCAGCGTAAGATAAGTTGAAAGCAGTCTATAACATAATTTATGCATATGACTTCGTCATATTGCACACGCCAGATTATAACATTTTATGAGAAAGAAATGTTCGCACACAGTGCGTTTTTCTACGTGCAATGTTTATTAACTACGCCACTGAGCGCCACTGAGACATACAAGTTAGCGTTGGTAGGGAAGTAAGATTTTTCATTCAGTGTAAATTGCGAACCTTTTGACATTCAAAATTGAAAAGGATATCTCAACCCGCCAATTAGCGCTTACCGTGCCTATTAATACAATCGGATGGTAGGGCTTTGCAAAAGAAGATAGGCTGGGGTTACTTCTTGAACTACATTGGTTACCAGTTTGGGCGAAATATTGGCAAAAAAAAAAGAAAAAAAAGGTCACCTTGTGGCCGTCAAAGCGTTTTTGAGAAAGAGTACCTATAGAGAACGTTACTTGTAACCGCAGCTTAACTTGGGCAATGTAATAAAGCACATGTAACATTAACAGTGCTTTCGAGCACTGAAGACTAAGAACAGACAAACATTCGACCTTGCAAAGCTTCCGGGCACGGCAAGCGAAATACGACAAGTACTGTTTTGGCACCCTTCCGAATGCCAGTACTTGTGTAATATTGACAACCGCCTGTGTTTCCCAGGCCGAAAATCAGACTCTGTGCACTGTTTTCTGCGCCGTACTTCACTGTATGCTGTTATTGTTTCATTTCATTATGGCTTTTTATTTCACGTAAGCCATTTGTCGCATTGTGCTTGTCGGGATAAAGCAATTTATACATAGATAATAGTGATTACTTCTGAATATAGTCAAAATTCCAACAGTGGTTTGCTAAAGCTCTGTAAATGGCGAATGTCGCTTTCGTCTGACGAGAAAATCTGGTACATGGACCTTTGGGAAAGCCTTTGCAGTTGGCGCTAAAATAAGTCACAAATCGTTCTAAAGTTTTTAGGCATTATGATAATCCTGCACCCGTAGGCCTCCGTCCTCTCTGCCGTCCTGGTGGCCATTTTCAGTTACCTTATTCCTCAGCTGATTATCAGTATGCTTTGGCAATGCATGGGGCCCTTCTACAAGGTTCCCGGAAACACTTTTGGAAAAAGGTAAACACGCTGATCTGATTATTCATAACCACGTGAGTGGAATATCATGCCAGCAAACGGCAAGAGAGAAGATAATTTATCATTGGACATAGCAGCGCTTAGTACTTGCCAAGCTGCGCATCCTCTAGCAAGCAGGAAGTTAGAAAGCTAGTATAAAAAAGTCTGAAGCCGAATTCCCGAAGCTGTTTGTTCATAGGTGCTCTCTGCCATTGGAAAAAAGCATCAGTATTGGTTTGGATTTGGTTGCGATGGAATTGAGGATGCGATTTCACCCTTGCACCTTTCTATGAATGCGGCCTTAGAACTCTCCAGCCGGAAGTTCTCACCGGTACACCTACGTTCATTCTAAGAACTTCGAAGAATCCGTTGTTGAGCAGACTCACCTGGTTGAGACCCTTCAAATACAAGACGCTTTTTTTTCATACCTTGTGCCACTTCGGGACTCTTTCGAGAGGCCTAGTATGGCTATTTCTATTTTCACACGAGCTTATATGGGAGGGACCAGTCGATTCGTGTCGCGGGTCCTGTGGTAGACTAGCCACAACTGAGTTCCTATTGCAGTCGGTTGTGTGGTTTTTGCCTTTTTGTATGCCCGCAGTGTCTATTAGAGATGATGTACCGCACGAACACGTTATTTCAATCATGACAGTTAAAACGGATCTCGCCAATTTTAGGAGATAATCGCTATTTGCGTGTTATGGTGAACCACATTTTTATTGATCGTCAGCAGGCGTATTGTTAGCACTGGCTTCGTGAATGACTGTGTACAAAAGCCTGGCCTAAGCAAAACGTTATTTAGCTGGCGCAAGTGTAACTCAGAATATCTTTACAATTATTTGCTAGTTGTGGCAGCTAAAAATGAAGAAAATATGGCACATGCCTGCTATAAAACCGAAGGAGCTAGAAATCCTTATGGCGCCAAAGTGCTAAAGAAGGAGCTTACCTGCGTAGGAATCCGGTTATGGACAGCTTATATGCACAAGAGTGAGTGACATAACTTTATTTGAAATCCGGCGATTAGGAGGCCCGGGCCTGGGGCCGCCTAGATGGCCACTGGGAGCTGTTGCTCCGGCACGGCATCCATGGCTCGCTGGACGGCCCAATGGTCTACGAGTTCTGAGCTGAGTAGCGTGGCCGACCACCGCGCCCGTAGATTCTCCGGGGAGACTGCCATTTTTTCTTGATATACTTTACATCCCCACAACATGTGTTGAAGGGTGGCTCTAGCAGACTATATCCGCGTTATTTAAAAGAACCCGAGGAGTAGCCAGATCAACGTTCGCAGCATTTTGCTGTATTTATTACGCTAATGACTTAGCTGACGGCATCAGCTAAGATCAATGGCAAAGAAGGTGTTTCGCTGACCACCATTACACTTCACAATCATTGAAAGACATGCAGCAAGCAGGCTCTTCTAAACATCTGCTGCCTACGATTACCTTAATGCAACGGATACTGCGAGATAAGCCACTGTCACACTTAATTCCTTTAACGTGTCCTTTCTGTTCATTGTAAATTCCTAGATTCTGTGCTATGGTTCAAATAACGCCGATGTATAAAGTCAGTAATCAAAACCATACACGGCTGTTCCATTATTATGCTGAGTAGCATGACCATTACGAATATGGACTTCATCTCGCCGTCTCTACTTGTATGCCTGTATTGCTTGCATTTATGTGTTTATTCTTTTTTTCGTGATAATTTATGTAAAATTTCCAGGTAAACATATAGATAAAAAATTGTTACGAGTCCATTCCAACTGGAATGCATTATGCTGTGGACAACTATGCTTTCATGCAACTTTTTTATATTACTGTATTTTGTGCTATAATAAAGCAATCACTGTAAAGAGTAGACAGCCCTAGCTCGTAAGTGATGATTTTATTAACCTAAATATTTCTTGTATATTCGTGTTACTTCTTAATTCGGCCGTTTAGAAGTATTTTGTAACCACAGAAATATTTTTGGGGGGAGGGTGTACGCGTTGGTTTCACATACACAAACAAATTGAAATATTTTAAATTGTATAAAATTACAGCGAACTGTTTTCTGTTTACCAACCGCACCCATCTCTTGCCTTGTATATTCTGACGTGCTTAAGAATCGGCATTTTATGGTGTCTCCTGGTTTAGGAAAGTACTACTGTGAACATTTTCTCTGCCTCTGCTCCGCGCATAAGGGGAAACGCATAAACAAGCAAAAATACCAATTTCCGATAGCACGTCATGATGAAAGTACTATCCTAACTCTTCGTATATAAAATGTAACGTTTCCAGTCAGTTAAACACTAATGACGTGAAACTATAGAGATGCGAAAGAAGTTTACTTCAGAAAATGGCCCCTTTCACATCAATTATTACCACTTTTGCCGTCACAACAGCAGAAGCAATAAAACCAGACAAGAGCAATAATGTATCAACTTAAGAAAAATTCATATCACTTAGGACAGCTGTCGCTTTAAAAGAAGCAACTAAACTGCGCGTACTTTCACGTATCTGTATTGGTGCTATAGATCCTTCCTATGGTTCACAGTCTTTCCGGGAGTGTATTGAAGAATTAACGGTGCCGTAACATTCACTGGCGATTTTTATTGCCTTAGTCCCACATCCTAGTGCACTTCACGATAATGGCCCAGATATTTCGCTCGTTGTCAGCCTTACTTAGCAACCTCAGTTCACCTTCAGAACAATTAGTTATGGCACCTTCACAAGGCATCCCTCAGACAAAAACAAAGATCTTAGCAGGGTTTGCTCTATTCGCATAACATATTTTCTTTATACGCAAAGACGTGACTTTATGTGCTGCAACTGTGTCCATTTGTGACTTGCACAAGCGTAAGAAATTAGTCTTGGTAAAGTACCTTAACGGCGAAATGTATTTTTGTACCGCAACATCAGTGATGCTTATGTGTCGTTGCTCGAAATACAGTGCATGACCTCACGGCCTGCCATGGACGATCATTCCAGTTGAAGTTGGCAGCTTATCCCAATAACACCGAATTAAAATTTTCCGCGTTCTGCATTTTTGTTGGCTCAGCCTTGGAGCAGTGTTATCAAATCAACGCAGGTAGTCAGTAGAAAAGAACAGATTTTTTTGGCAGCCCTGCTTTCTGAAGTGATTCCTGCAATAAAACGCACAGTCTGCCCATTCAGATAGACAAAATGAAATACCGAGGGATTGTTAAGTTCGTTGCCTTGTCATGGGTAGGAAAGTTGATTTATAAAAATAATTGTGGCGGTGAAATGGTGCCAAGATGGCGCTCATCACGTCGATGGGTCATCGTCCGCTATCTTTAAAAAACTTCGTGAGTCTGACAGCAATCACATATTTACATTATGCGACGTTAATTCTGGGCAGGATATTCAATGGTATCGTATGGCTTTTACATCAGTTTGCGCAAAAAAATATTGAAACTATTGTTTTCAAAACAGATAAATGCAGTGGTTCACGCTGATTTGGTTGCGTGCTAGTTACAGTGTTTTCAGTGAAGCCTTTATTAGAGCTCGCCCACTTCTGTTTATGCTGAAGCGGTTCTCCAGTCATGATTTACATATTTTTCATAATACGTAATTGTTTAGTGCTTTACCGTTCTCTACCCGATGCCGGATAACTAGCTAGCATAACGTGTTGCATTTACAACGCACGTTATTTTGCGCCACCTGCAACAAAGCACAAGGACACACAAACAGCACGAACCATTAAATATGAGGCAGCCAGTGTACAATTTTTCGCAAGGGCATTGACCAAGTTTGAACATTAGGAATTAGTACTGACGGGACCAATTGTATACAGGCCATTAGGACAAGACACACGATGAATCACGACTACGACAAAACACTTGCTACTTTGTTCTTCGCACACTTGCTACTTATCTCGTTAATTACACAGCCACTATGTTGTTTTTGTGCGTTCTGTGCACTCAGATAGATCGCATAATACCTTTAGTGCAAAGTTTATTCGGGATACCAATGGCAGCATAAGATGCGCACTTTTGTAAATGCGAACAGTTGAGCTGGTTTCTACTGAAAATAAACATACTAGCTTGAATTCCTAATAACATCTACGTCCTTATTTCATTTTCAGTTCACGCTTTCAGCATTTATACTTTAATACCTAACAAAATTTTCATAAAAATAGATGACTGCTTTATCATCAAACTAAATGGTATATTGACCTGCAGGCCTGCAATTTAATCATAATAGAGAGCATGAGGCTGTAACACGTCCATAATGCAAAAAGAGGAAACTCAGTCTCTCAGTGCATGAATAAGACTGTCATTGAGTAACCAGTCGTGCAGCTACATGACATGCGAAGCGCATACAAAAACTATCAGCAAAAGTTTGTAACGAAGTTACCGCACAAAGATAACTTTCTGCAAATGAGGGACTATTTGATTTATGCACGCCGTGAACTTGATAACCAGTGCGTTAAGTTGCATTACTAATGTTTGCCCCCTGGTATAGCAGTTGTATATGTCTTTGCGAATGTGTTTCTTCTTTTTTCTTTATATCCATCTGACTACAAAATACAGTTTGTGCTGCTTTTCTGAAACCACTTCGGCAGATTATTTAATCAACATTTATTGTGTCATCATTTCGTTAACTATTTCGTATCTTTACAGGTGAGATTTTAAGCCGCTGCGTCCTGCGTGATTCTCCATGCCATTCTATATCTTCAAGCAATGATCTGCAATATGCAGGAAATTTGCGTTCTTTACGTTCGTAGTAATATATATTATGGTGAGTGCTCGTTCGCTATGGCCACGTCCTAATTAATTTTTTTTCGCACTCAAGCGCTCGCAGGTATGATTTGTCAGTTAGGTTTAACCATTGCCGGATACAGCCAGCAGCGCTTGCTTGAAAGCTTGGCCCATTTCTTATCAGTATGCTCATATTGCACTTTTGGGCAAATGTACAGTCTACGATATTAGCGGGCTGAGAAGAATGCATGGAGACATGCGCTTTATTTCAGCGTGAATGTGCGTGCTTTCCTTCAATTCTCCTGCCCCTGGTTTACTCTTATGCATGTGAAACTCAAATGCATGCACGTTGTCGTGATTTTGTCTAAGGCAGAGTTCTTCAATCTGTCCTTCACAGTCCTTCAATCTGTACCTCAAAAGAATCTAAATTCACTTTCATTTCATTTCATTTGGAGTTCTGTTGCTTCTAAAAAAAAAGAGGAAACAATCTGTAAGTAAATGGAAAACCACACTTTAGCAGTTGTTCTGTATCATGGATCGAAATGCTACTATGTAATCGTTTCGAACGTGCGGTTTAGGAATACACAAGAAAAAACAAACAAAAAATACGAGGTATTCTGCGTTGGTATTACTCAAGTAACTAATACGACGACGCGACATTGTTCTAGAATAACGAAAGGCTGGTCCAGTTTATTCTGCCATGGCGGAATAACGAGCTGTTAGGGGGGGGGGGGGGGGGCTGCGTTCATTTTTGCTTGAAATGCTAATATGGATGCAAGCTAGTTCATCCTGGTTACGACTTAACACTGCGCTAACGAAAAAAAAAAATTCACAGGCGAGTAAAGGAAGAGCTTGAATCCCGCCCTGCTCTCTTCACTCGTCTGCGTTTGTTTTCAGCTAATAAAGCGTTTACTTCGAAGAAACGTTAAAATCATTTGCGCTTGATGTGGCGCGGGAGACCTGCCTCATGAATTAGTTTTCGGCCCTTTCGATAAATTATCCGCAACATTATCGCTAGTCTGCTTTTGTAGATATGACGCCTGAATTGTGGAGGCAAATACCAGTGGAAGGAACATTAGTATAGCCTGCACTTAAACGACCTCTCTCTATCTCTCTCTCTAGACACATATATTCTAGGCACGGTGGTGAAGAATGAAAGTAATTTATCGGCTACGTCAACAGTGGTGGAAGGCTAACTTTTTCTGCCGTGATTCGGCATCTTTTTAAACTTCAGATACTGCGACATCACCTATTCCATAGCAGACAGCAGGAGAGAAATGCACAACTGTTGCAGCGGTTAAAGCAGTTAACCATCATGAAGCTTAACGTTCATATGCTGCCTCCCTAGACCAAGATTCTAGGATTCACAAACGAATGCCCCTTCGCCAGCGTGCGTTATTATGCGTCCTATTCTGTGCGTGTTGGTTAGCTCTTGTGAAGAGCGAATAGATGCAGCGACCTCTGAATGCCACAAACGTGACGGTGTCACCGAATAAACCACGCCTAACGATATTTCACCGGTAATGTGACGCGTTATCAGTGCGGCTGTCATGTACGTACTACTCCTGAGTGCTCCATGCTGATATCGATGCAGACATGTACATGGTCCTAATATGAAACTAACGCGCCTGCGAGTTTGTTGGTGTCCAGATTTCTGTAGGACCTGTTCTGGTGCTCGGCGTAACTGAAATGAAAAGGGAGCGGGCAATCGGACGGATTGCTCCTGCGGCCATTGCATGCTGGGTCCAGCATCTACAACAACTATAACTAAGAGCTTTCACGTGTAGCACTTACGTCGAATAGCAGCCGTCCAACATTAAGGTAATATCATTCATCCGCTTTCACCATATTATATACATTTAAATATATTACCTTCATATCACTAGAGGACGTTTTATGCAAGCACCGTTTTTTTGTTGCTCCTAGCTTCGGCAAACATTAATACACGTAAGTTGTGACGTTAACGTGTTGATGCACTTCATTAACACGAAATGGCGATATTGTGCACTATACAGTGATCTCGCTTCCTTATGTTTAAGGGAAAAAAGCCCATCCTAACTTTCCTTGTATTTTCTCGGCAGTTACTCTAGCGTTGTCACTTTCCATTTTTGGTTACTTAAGTAATGAGAAGAATGAGACCTACGTGGTGTGTTAGCTGCTACGACTAAAATAGCTGCTAGTAAAGCAGCGTCATTCAGTGTGCTCTAATTGAACGAAAATGGTAGTTTTTTTTCTCCTGAGTGTGTTTCTCGTTAATTATTGTTTAGCCGAAAGGCCAAATAGAAAACATTTGGTGTTGAAATCTGAAAACCTTTTCGATGATTTTGCATATGATCTTAACGACGCAACATTTGTTCGTAGAACATTACACGATAACCGGTTTTCCATGCTGCACACCTGTTTTTATTGCTCCACTATTTAATTTATTTCACGTTTTGACACCGCTTCCTGGGCCAAATATGGAAAGCATACACATTTCTTAGTCTACTTAAGGAGCAGCCATACTTACGTATTCTAGGATGTAAATATCAAGGAGCATACTTTGAACAAAAGCACGGACGTAGAAAGCAAGATAATAATATGTTGGTGGTTAGATATATGAGCCCTGTACAGTGAGTAAATAGCTTCAGGATCTTGACAATACCGCTGTGGTCTCGTAACGTGTAACAAGTTTCTTCGGTAAAAGTTCACCACTGCTCTTGCTGTGTGCGTTTGACAGAGAGACTGCATGCGATAGTGAAAGCACGATAAACTAATGTAGAACTTAGAACAACGACAACTGACCAATCTTATACTGTCAAACTAGGCTCGTAAGGCCAGGCATTGCGGGTCTTATGAGGAGTGGAGTTTCAGAAATGTCGCGTTTTAGTTACTGTAATTAGCAGTGTCTCAAGGTCTAAAATCAGATGTTAAACTATGCGATAATTTGTTCCCGTCAATCGCTGGACTTCAAGCAGAAAACATAATCTGTTAAGTCAGTTTTACGAATGTTATTGTAACGTGGAGACAGTCTACTTATTTCCTGCTCGACGGCACTCTGTGTAGCTCTCCTGATAAGAGTTAAATCAGAATTAAAGAATGCTTGGGCCAGTTAGGGCACATTCGTATGTGAGCAAACAGCATTAAATTAGAAAAGGACCAAGGAAGCAGGCTTCATGTCGAGCGAGGAAATTTCTCATGAGCAAGTAATAGTAAGCGAGCCCGCCTAGCGTCCATGTTGCTTGAGATTTTCGGAACTGAAATTCAGCTACTAAGCTCTGACTATATATCTATAGCGTGTGCGATAATTCTGCTTGATTCTGTACAGCTATTGGGCTTCGACTTTCATTGTAAAATACGCGGTTTATCTGTTGTGTACTGCGGTTTGATTATGATGCTGAATCTGAACTTTTCTGTCTCTAAAAGATGCAGCAAAATGTCTGGCTCTTCCTATTGGAGCAGTCCAATACTGCTTCTACTGGGATCAACTGCATGGTATTGAAGATTGTTTACGGCTTCAATATGCGCATTCAGTAAGCTCATAATCTGATGTATATGTTGCATTTAAGCAGATCTTGACCTTGAAATAGTATTTACGTTTTCTTTTGAAGCTTGGACAGGCAGTCACGAGTAACAGTTTGGAGACCATGGCCTCAGCAAAACAACTGGAGTGGAATACATGCCTTGCAATACACTGCAATGTCAAGAATTACACTGGCATTTAATGCTTTGCAATCAGCGAACGCGCACGCTTTAGTACATAATGTACTAGAGTGTGCCCAGCCTGTGAAGCATATATATATAGAAGAAAGTAGGAGATCAGTGGGCCTCTTGTTACTTGACGAAATGGAGGCACAATGTGGTTACCGAAAACTTAAAAATTATTATGCCATCAGTTTCGAGAGTTGAAGTTTCTTCGTTTGAAGGTTATGAAGGTTATGAAGGTATTGAAGGCTGTTTGAAGGTTATGTATATAAACATTCGGACTATTGGTCTCCAAATTATCGCTCGGGATTGCATGGCTGCTCACGGGCTGACAAGCTAATTGAAACTTTTTGTTTGTGCCGCGCTCTGTGTTAGCAAAGAACATTGACGAACAACTGTCCTTTAAATCCTTATGAGCGAGCCAGACCTTCGTGGCACAGATTGTTTTGCCGAACAGATGCCCTCTCGCGAACCTTGCACACGCGGCTGATCGTGTCTACCGTCCTCCTCTCGTTCTCGATCTGAGGAACCACGAACCAAATACACGCCCCGTTTTTTACGTGCATCCAAACGCAGCGTGTTGAGCGGTGCGCTTGTACGATACTGCGATACATGTGTTTATGAGCTGACCCCCAGTGTTGGCGTTGTTCAGTTCTGGAGACAACTTGCCACGTTACTGTATAATAGCTGTTTACAAGTTCGTTATTATAATTGAAGCTCCAGATTGTATAATACCCGGTACACGCCTGTCAGCCTTCTGAGTGTGGAGGTTGCTGTGTGCCTGTTTTTATGATGCAAGTGCAGCTTCCAAATAATATGTGCGAATGTGAAGCATCTGCTGAGATTTTGTAAAATACATCATTTCATTCCCTTGAAGGTGTTTGTCTGTTTCTATTATTCTGCTGTGTTAGCGCTTCCGTACAATTGTGTCAACTGTACGGTGTGGCGCTTGCACTGCGATTATTGATTGTTATGTAGAAATTTTTTTTATCGAAGACATCCTTTGGGGTATTCTCCATCGATGAGCGGGATTTTGTTCACTTGGTCTGGTGGGTACATGGCTTATTATGAAAAACAACGCGATCAAGGAACCTTGAAAGCAAGAAACAGACACAATTGTTCCTTCCTTTCTATATGTGCTTCTAGCTGCTGACTGTCCCATGCTCGGGCTGTTCTACAAAATGCATAGATCGATAAGCAAAACTTTGTTCTCGCAGCCATCTAAACGATTGTCAAGAAATTGCGCCGCCATGTTGTCGGAAAAAACAGTTTTGGTTATCGTGACATGCCTTTAAGGTATTTCCGAAATTTTCTTTCGCCTTTTTTAAGATAGGAATTACGTTGGTGACACTGTCGAGATGAAACAGCGCAGTCGACGTACATGGTTAGCGAGATTTGAGAAAAGATTTCCCGCAAGATATTCCTTGTTATAAGACAGTGCTGTGGTCCTGATAGTTAAGTCTTATAGTCCGCCTGTGGATTGCCAACTACGTACTTGCCCTTTACTTAACTGAATGTGAGCATATTAAAAAATTATTTCACCCACCCCCTTCACTTTCAGCTCCTCTGCTTTAGCAGAGCAGTGCTCCAAATTTTCCAGCCTTGTCAGATTTCCATAACGGCAGCTAAAACCAGTCCCTGTTCTGCGGCCTGATATCTGGTGAATTCATTCCTAAGTACACTTTCGGAATCCCAGTGTTTTCGCCTACAGTTTACGAGGTCATTACGACGTTACGAGATGAGTGGTGATTTTGTCATCATCGGGTATGATAGAAAAAAGAAGAGGACACCAATGCCTAGCAAGACATACACGTAAGAAGCAATTATACTTATATAAAATTAGTATGCAATTTGTCTTGATGCGTTCTAGTACACTGAAGAAAAATCACGTTCAAGCACAGAGACGTCTCTGGGGCTTGCAGAATAGTTTAAAAAGGAGAACGTAAATAAATACGAACGATAAGCTTTTTGAAATTGAACCGTAAGTGCTCTTCAGTATACACCGGCCACTTTCGTTAATCAGGAATGGCTGGCATCTCCTTTCACAAAGAGTTTTTTTGCGTAAGAATGTATTTGTGAATACGCACCCTGATCTTTACTGCCGATGTGCCTGCTAAATCTGAAACCCACTGAACACGTTATGGTTCTGGACCGCTTTATCACTAACATGAACTGCTCACATTAAGCCCCTGCGAGTGCTTATCTCGTGCTGATTTGCTTTGGTAGATAATAGGAAATATAAAACTAAGAGTTGAGAACAGAATTTTCGTCTGGGTCACTGTGTCGGCAGGGAAGCTGAGCAGTGGTCTGAAATCTTTGAGAGACCGCGAAGGTGCGCTCTCAGCGTGTTGACTGCTGCGTGAGTTGGTAGCAGATGGTCTCTGGCGATGGCGATTGTTTCTCATGTTGAAGTGCATCGACGAAAACGCAAAAATGTGTGTAGGGCTTGACTTTGACACCACCTAGCTGCGAGACCTCCATCTCCACTGTGGTGCCTTCGACAGCCTTAAGTGTGCCTGGATAGATCGGCCATTATTACGAATTACAATTATTCGTCAGTGGCTTTGAAGCATCTGACACTGCTATTATTGCACTAAACATGTTAAGACCGCAAGCACGCTTGTACTTAAGACTCTTTCTTGCCAACAAGCGCAGTATACGCTGTTGTCATTCTAGTGTGTCTGGGTTCTCTAGCAAAATGAGGCACAATGAAATTCAAGGTGTCATAAATAACGACACCCACGGCTACAGAACTTGCAGCCCTCCATGCGGCTGAGAACTATCTCATTCAGCAAACATAATAGAAATGGGTGGTGTTTCGTGACTCAAAAGCAGCTTTCTGGAGCGTCAAATCTACTTTACGGCACAGTATGTTCATATGTGACCGATTATATCTGAAATAAGAGAAATTAACCATCATGCTTTGGAAAATTGGCACGACATTGCCTTTTCCTGGCTTCCGGCTCATTGTGGCTTCGCTAGTGACGACTTCGCTGATAAGGCTACCCGTTCTGTCCACGAAGGCATGTAAACTATTTCAATACCACAGGCAAGGACAAATGCTGCCAGAGAACTTCATTTGCATGCTCGCACATCGGCGAAAGCTTTCTGGAGTTCCAGCGTCTCTAGTCACTGCCTACGTACTCTCGACCCTTTGTTACGGCTGCAAGTGTCAACCATCCTCTCCCGCGGAGATTTGACATTGCTCTAGCGCCAGTGGCTAAGCGTGGCATTTGCGAACGCTTACACTTAACGTGAACTAACGTGCAAGATTTGTGGGTTTCACCGAAGTATATAACACCTGTTATGCAGTTTCTTTCCAATACTACATCCAGCAAACCAACATACAGACCACACTAAGTACAGTGGACTGCAGAATAATCTCTTAAACAAAATTTTCGAACCCTGGCCATATATTACGTCGATGGCGCAGAAAGCCATTCGTTTCTTACTGCAGTTCCGTAACCTTTCCGTGACCCCCATTGTAGGGTAGCAAACCAGACACTTGTCGTTCTGACCACCCTACCTTTCTCGTCCTCACTTTTCCCCTCTCCGTTTTTTTTTTCGTATGCCTAATGAACGGTGCAAGTTCGTGAACCCCGAGAGTGGTAAGCTTGCGGCCAAAGAAAGCGGCTGATTTTGAGTCTCCGCAAGCGGCTTCGCCGAGAAAAACTTCAAACCACCTTTGAAAAACACCAGTCGGAAACAGGAAGAACTCGATGTCAATCAATCAATCAATCAATCAATCAATCAATGAAATCAGTTTTATATCAAGGGCGATTGGAGAAAAAGCTGTTTCGTGCGGCCTGACAAAGCTCCGGACACCCGACACAGTGACATGAAGAATCTAACACTATAGGGGCGCGCTGTTGTCCAATTCATGGGACTATAGGTCCACATTTCTGCCATTCCACGTTGCCTCTTCAGAAGAAAGCGCCAACTCAGAAAGGACGTAGTAAAGCACACCAACTCTGGCTCCACTCTCAACTATCAAGCATTTAATTAAGAAAATAACACCGTAAGTCTACAGGGCATACCAGTTAACTTCAGCCAATGTTTAAAAATATGCCAAAGCACTCTAAGAGGACGCGAACAAATGCATGGTGTTGGAGGTTGTATGCAGCAAGTCACACCGGTTTCTATATTCTGCTTCTCGGCATAATTAGCCACGATTAATAAACCAACCTCGCAAGTAATAAATCGAGGCCAAAACCTTTAATGAAAAGGTGCTAGAGCCTTTTGGGAAACATCTACTTCAGCGCAGTTTTTACCTTTGTAGTTCTCACGCATTAATTTTTTTTCTGCGTCATAAAGCCAACGAGCAATATATGAAAAATCGCCTGACATAACCACTCGCGTGTCTCAATTGCTCTTGCAGGGCTCTGAAATGAGCTGCGTCTGAAGAGAAACAGTGCGTTTAGCCTAGTGTGCTACCGCTTAAAAATTGAAAGGGCACTGATATGACAGTCTGCTCATACCTATCCTGAACAGCCACGAGGGAAGCGCGTCAGCAGCCTAAATCGTACGCACAACACCTGCGTTCCGTATAGACCAATAGAGTTGTAAAAATTAAATAAATTCCGCGGTTTTAGGTGCGAAAATCACGATCCGTTGGAGGTATGCGCTATTGGGGGCCTGCACAATAATTTTTGACCACCCGGGTTTCGCTGTATCGTCGTAGCCGTCATCGGCTACGACTATAGTATGATGGCGACGGTGATGACGTCACCCCCTGACATATTGAAGGCCGGCGAAGAAACGCTATGGTGTTGTGCTGCGCAGGTCAAAAGATTCACCTCATGCTATGTTTATGCTCACGCAGTATACCGTGAACAAGCTATGCTGCAACGCAGACACAAAATTAGGCTGATGCACAATGCGACGGTTCGGCGAGTCGATGTCACGATCATTAATGCGATATATGATGCTTTTCGAGAGAAGAATGGGGATGATAGACGCTTGCAGAAAAAAGGACGACATATATCGAAATACATTTAAGCATCCTATGCCCATCGTGCCACAGTGCCCCGTACCATTTCTGGAGGACTGGCTAAGAATGAGAACATGCACAGGGGCCCACGAATGGAATAGATAGCTCAAACAAAAACATTAAATATTAAGACGTTCAACGAAGCCACTGTATATAATGCGCTGTTTCATTAATTAAGGAATCTGTGTGCTTCAGGGATACCTTTAAGGAGGCTTTAGTTTTCACATCTACATGTCTGATGTAGTGATTTATTGTTTATTACGCACAAGAGAGTTACGCTGACTTGCACTATACTTAGTCGGTCTGGATCCAACCATATACTACTCGTACCGACGTTAGACGTGCGAAGATACTCAGGCATCGATCCTACTAAGGCTTCTCATTAAAAAGCTTCATCTGCGTGTCATTGCTTTTGAATCTGTACCTCTGTCCTCAGAAATTGTGAGCGCTGCGCCCTCTGTGAGCGCTTGACGAAAGCGCGTGCCAGATCGTTTCCTGAACTTCCAACAGGCGGCGAAACAGCCTCACAAAGTTCCGTAGAAATGCGTTCTTGAGTGTCGTAGGTCGGCGCGCGAGGGAACATCGCCGTGACGACGTCTCGCGCTTAATGGGGACTGCATGCGCGTTGTCTTACGGCTTCGCTTCGCCGCACTCGACTGATTTCCAGTCTCGCTGCTCCCGTCGCAGGGTATTCCGCAGAACGGCCGCTGTAGCCTAGCGGCTATGCCACTGCGCGGCTGAGCTTGAAGTCGCGGAGTCGCGGTTTCAATCCCGGCCGTGGCGGCCGCATTCCAATGGTGGCGGAATGCAAAAACGCTTGCCTACCGTGCATTTGGTGCACCTCACAGAAGACTATAGGCGGTCGAAATAATCCGAAGCCCCTCACTACGGCGTGTCTTGTCGCGATGTCGTGGTTTTGGCACGTAAAACCCCAGAATTTTATTTTCATTTAGCTGTCCGTATCTCCCCTTATTTCGTTATTGAGTACCCACTGGTAATGCTTTCGCTCGTTCTCACAAGGAGAAGAAGCATTTTGTTGGCTGTAGGCGGATCTAGCCTCGCGAGCCATGCCGGTAATAACCCCGCCCGAAGGCCACCTTTCAGGAAAATTCGTCACCGCTCAGATGAGCAGCACGAGACGTTGGAACGAGACAACGCTCGCTGCGAGGCGCTACAGGACACAAGCCCGCCGCCCGTGATCCGTCCATCCCACGCACGGGGCCCCGCCGGGCCTCCCCCATGCCGACATAACGTCCTGAAATTAGTCTGCCAAGCGTTACCGATGTCTAAGCATACATCACTTAACTGCTTCAGGAGGAATCGGGACATTTCCCTTCTGAATGTCCTGTTCCCATGAGGAAACACCATGTCGTTTACACTAGCACGTGGAAAGCCTAGACGCTGGAGTCCTTGCACTCAATTGCGCCGCTCAAGAGTAATGCATTGTCAGTTACAAAGAAAACTATTCGGTCTTAGCGTTAATAATCGACAAAATAGTTTTGGGGATGCGTCATACAGATGAGAAGAAATGGAGGCACATACAACGCTATAGAGTACGTCGACGAAGGGTGCAGGAACCTTAGTCCGTAGGCAACAGCGAATGGCGACGAACTAGACCGTGTATCGATAACTTTGCGTTGTCTATATAGCTGGAGGTCATGATGAACTGTCTCTACGAGTGGAGTTCATTTTAGTTGTGTACGGGCGTCAAAAGAAAGATTGCCGTCAAGGATCACCGATTAGGAGTTATTACACGGTTGAAATTGAGACACAACTCGGCGGCAGTGTTCACCAAGTTTCAAACACAGCAAGCGCGTCTTGCCCAAGAGAGATATCATTATGATAGCGATTATTCAGTGAAAGTGTTCGCTTCCAAAGTATAAAACAATGCGAGCGCGGCATTGCGAAAATAAATCATTTCGTGTATTTCCCACATCCTTTAGATCAGTGCTATAGGTGTATGAGCAGGCAGACATCTTACACATCCATTAAGGGATTGTTTTCTCTGTGAGCCAAATTAATCACTCATGCCGATGAATGAATTGAACACAGGTGTTTTCGGTGTTTCTCACTCTCTTCAAAACAGCCAAGGCATAAAAATTTTTTTCATTTACCTTGTGCGTAAACATTGAAAAAAAAAATCAGTTTTTCGAAACAGGGGTGCTCAGTGCCGAACTAGAAACATTGGGTCAATGACAGGAAAGCAGCCATGGCGGCGAATTCTGGTTTATATCACAGTCTCTAATAGCTGATACATTTCATTCCGTGTTCCTAATGGCCTCGTGCGTTCAGGCACACGCAATTAGCTCCTGGAGCATAATATTCCACCTGTCTTTTAAGGTTTCGGTTTTAAGCTATCATGATCGGACATTTCTTTTTAGCATGGCACAATGAAACAGTTCAGATATTTTAAAAAGAAAACACCACGTATTACTGTGCACAAATTGTTGTACAGATCACTTTTGTCATTGGTAGCTATGGCAAAGCAGCAATCACCGTGTTCCACGCTCGTGCTCTCGCCTTCTGTATAGCGCTGTTCTCTGTCTGATGTCGTCCTGTTAGTGCTCTACTCTAATACACTCTTGCAACGTGATGCAATAACAACTAGCCCAATCTGACACCGTTTACGTTATGCGGAATTTCGTCAAGTGAGCGAAGCTTCAGAGAGAGAGAAACACGTTTATTAAATCATAAAAAATAGAAAATTGCACATGTATGAAAAGGCAACCTCAGTGGCAGTGGATTAGGTCAATGGATTTGCTTCTTATAAGAAAGATGAGCAAGCTGTCATATATAGCTTTGCGGTGTTGAGCGGTCCCTCTTGGAAGGATCCAAAGCTTCGGAAAACGCAAACATTTTTACAGTGAAGCTGTTAAGGGCTCATTCTTCAATGGTCGCGTTCGGATGTAGAAAAAAAATTGTCGCAAATTGTCGCAGTTTCACCCGAAAGGCGAAGCATCAATTGCGATAGCAAATTAGTAGAGAGCTATACGGATTAAGGATAGTAGTTTTATGAGCTCTATAAATTTGGAGATGCGGTGCACCAGCAGCGCGCAGAACTGTTGTCGACGCTGTCGGCGTTACGCCCGCGTTCGCACCGAACGCGCGCGGCGTTTTTATTAAATACAGTAGTAGTTATTTTATTGAAGAAAATTAAATGCACATTTGGTGCCGCAGCTAAACGTCGCCTCCCCTCCCTCCTTCCCGTCCCCCCACAGCCTTTCGCGCGACCGAAAAAGTCGCGTTTGCTCTCTATATATGGAAAGGAGAAAAGAGACGCTTAATTCTGCAGCTCTTCAGGGAGCACGACGCAGAACGCGCGTTTTCTCTCCGACATGCGTTCGCTCTCTTGAAAGCGGGCGTCCCTCGCCCCCTTTCACTCGCACATACAGCGTCGGGAGCACGGCGGCGATTTCATCGCCGTTGACGTCATACGCAACCTCACGGCGACGGCGACGGTGACGCGGACGGCAGAAATCCGCTTTGGAGTGTCCATATAATTACTATCGCAATAAAAAACTCGTTGGCCGCATGCTGTATGTGCGAGCACGCGAGGGACGCGAGCTATCACGGAGAGCAAACGCACGGCGGAGAGCAAACGCCACTTCTTCCATCGTGCGAAAGGCTGGGAGGGGGGGAGTGGTCGGGTAGCAGGAAGGGGAGGCGACGTTTAGCTGCGACACTAAATGCGTATCTTGTTACCGGGCGCAAGGGGTACTGGCGACTTAATCTCTCACGCGAAAGGAGGACAGCGGGAAGGCAGCGTGAGAGGGAGGGGTTGCGGCTACTGCTCTGCGAGCAACTTGAACTTCGCGCGGCGCCGGGCGGCCGCGCGCTCGGTATCTTGAAAGCGATCGGAAACACGGCTCCAACCTTTGTATGCGCTGTGCTTTCGTCGCTCAGTTTTCGTTGAAGCGATAGACCGCATGAACTGCTCGCTGCTGCTGGCGCGCTTGCTCACGCCAGCGTTCTTACAGTGGCTGTGTGCGGTCACACAAACAATGCGCAGAACTGTTGTCGATGGCGGCGGCGTTTTGCCCGCGTACGCACCGAACGCGTGCGGCGTCGGTGACGTGTTTATGAAGAATGCGCAAACCTTTGCCGTACACTCTATAGTGGTGTACCGTAGTGACCATAAGGCCATGGTCCCTGTGGTCACTAAATAAATGAAAACCAACAGATCATATATATTTCTCATTCTTTAATAGTTCAAATAACCAATTACACCATTACCAGTCGACTGGTAATAAACACTTATTACCAGTCGCATACACAGTTAACTTTGTCTTTCAGTTTTCTTTCGATCTAGCCGCAATGACCATCACCTGACAGGCAGAATATTTTGGCCATGGTCCGTAAAATATGACTTTTAGAAAGTGGAGTAACGCCAAGGCATACCAAAGATTTAGCCATTGATTACCTATCATGAATGCACAGTGGGCACACACAGAGCACGTGGTCGATAGTTTCCGGCATGGTGCAGTTCTCACCGTCAGCTCAGTCCCAAAGGCAAATATGATGGCGAAACTGTTTTAGTAAAGGCCAGGCCAAGTCTCAATCTTTGTTGACTGCTCGCGTGGCTTCTTGAATTTCGCGTGCTATTATGAATCTCGAGATCAAGTAAGGAAGGTGGTCTTGACGGTGCTCCGACTGAGAGCAGTAACTTGCGTTAGCGGCACCGACGATGTCGCGTAAGATAGCGTTAGTATCTGTCCCAGTAAATGGAATTGAAATGGCGTAAGAATGACAGAGAGTCAAGATAGCCTCTCCATCGGCGAACTCATTTTCATCAACATTGCAGTGTCCGTGAATAGATTGAAATGCTGCGAGGTGCCTTTTTTGCAACGCGGGCTTCTAAAGTTCGGACAATTCGTGAGCAAGCAAGCTAGAAAGTTCTAGCATAAACACGTATCAGTAACTTGAAGTGCCGCTTTAGAGTAAGAAAACGGAGTTCACGTCCTTGGTGGTTCCCGAGAGGTGTAACGAAATGCTTCGAGAACGGCAGAAACCTCTGCATTCGTCGACGTTCTCGGTGGTAGAGTTCGAAACTTAGACGTCTAAGTAGACGAGGCTGGCATGACGAAGGCAGCCACGTAGGCAGCAGAGAAGGCCAATTCATCGGTGTACAAGTGCAGTGAATAGGCATATGCCATAAAGCCATGTGCGAGCGTGAGATTGGGGGAGGGGGGAGCAAGAGGGGAAAGAGAGAGGTTAACCAGATTAAGTTCCGGCTTGCTACTCTGCACGGGGGGTTGGGGTTAGGGCAGAAACGATGACAAAACAAAGAAAATATTAAAATAAAAAAAGAACGCATTAGTTCGCACACTATAGTTTTTTATCAGTCCCGTTTCTTTTAAAAAGCACAGTTGCGCCTTTAATGCAGTTCTTGCCGACGTCGGCTCGGACCCGGTTCCAAACATTCTGGCTTCCGTAATGGGACGGTTGTCATTCGTGTCGAGCATGGTGCTGTGGACTTTTCCCTGTGCATTGAAACGTGTGAGAGCGCGAGTTTCTTCTGACCACATTCCAGCAGATGATAGTTATGATAGTCTTGAGGACAGTCTTGAGGACAGTCTTGATAGTTATTACAGCGAATCGGTTAAGGGCTAGGTTCCAGGACATCGTGTCCGTGAACCGACCGGCGGGTACAACAATTTCTGCTCCATGTGTGTGGTTGTTTGGCTCCATGTGCGTGGCGGATTCCCGCCAGTTGTGCCTTAGCACAGGTGTCAAAATGGATGACGGATGACCCATTGTTATACCCTTCGCCACCGCCGATGCCTCTTTTACAAGTGTCCCGATACTCGGTGGCGTGACTAATTGTCACTAATAGTCACGTGACTTGTCACGTGACTAATTCACGTGACAACACTGTTTTCTAATAGGACGACGGGCTCACGAGCTTTCATAATAACGCTGTATGAAACAGTTGGCTTAGTTTTCCTGCGTGAACAAAAAAATTAAAAATTAAATTATGGGGTCTTACGTACCAAAGCCACGTTCTGATTATGGGGCACGCCGTAGTGGGGGACTCCGGAAATTTAGACCACCTGGGTTCTTTAACGTGCCCTTAAATCTAAGTACCTGCGTAAGCAGCTGCATATAAAGTGAATGATTCGTGGCGACATGGCAGTCGCTCGACTGTTGTAAATAATTTGTACGTGGTGTTTTGGCTGCCGACCAAAAGTTGGCCTACAAGGGGAAACGCCTGTCGGAAATAGGGAGTGAGGTTTCAGCGTTCCTGCAGGCAGAAAGATATTGCTGATTTGCCACGTAGCTAAGCATAGACGCTGTACGTAGCGGATGATTACAGACGCAACGTGTCGGCCCAGTTGAAAATGCTGCATGTCGGTCAAATTCCTCTCGTGTCACAATGCTATGAGGCCGCCACTGACGTGTGCGTCATGTTCTCACGTAGCACCACCTCTTTCCCGTACGTAGACGTCATTTCCTGTGACGTACGTAGAGACGTGGTCATTTTTTTCTTTAGCCATAGACCGTTGTTAGTAGCTTTCACTGCCATTGACTAATGTTTACTTTCCAAATAGTCTATCGTAACTTCATCAACCAGTGATCAATATTTTGGTTCGTTCGCAAAACCGGGTTTGCGAAAATGTGTGCAATCGTGTTGTCCAATATTTTATAATGCCCCTCCCCTCATTCCGCAATATCTGTATGCATTAATTCAACCTTATTGTAGTGTATTATGCAAGTTCGCAATCGAGGCCGGGAATAGCCATACATGTGGGTGGGCTGTGTCGCAAATGCATGCCGCAAAAAGTAAACATGGCTGCGTGCTCTGACATCATTGCAGCTTGTTTGCCTTCGCGGAATGAAATCATCTTGGAGTCTTTCAGAAATTAACTGCAATTATGCATAGCTCTAGGACGCGACAACCCAGCAGTTGGTTAGTATGCCAGGCGGTCAGCCTTTCAGTCAGTCAGCTTCTTAGCCTATCAGTTGTTTATCCGTGGTTTCCCTATGGCGCTTACATCGTACGTTCAAGTAATACTCGACTCTGTTTGCCAATGCATTCACCTCTTGACACCGATTACCCGGTTACGGGGTTCCCCGGTGCTAAAATAGTACACGGCAGCCCGTGATTCCTTCTTCGACATATTCGCGATGACGTTTTCCAACTTGGGTGACCTCAGTGTACCAGCGCCACATTAGAAGGACACGGCGCCGAATTACTCGCAATGAAAGCAGCAGCATCAGCAACCTCTTACAAAACATGTTGAGAACAAAAAAAAAAAAAGAAAATATTGTCACGTAGTGGTGACGGTAAATAAAACAGTCGTAAAACTGGGAATGACGTAACTGATTCTTTATTGGGCGAACCTGTGCCCACAAAAGCAAGTTACACTTGAAGCACAACGATAGCGGCGAACACAGTCGGCGATCGTCGAAATCTGATCAGCGGCGAAACGCGTCGGCTTTTATACCTGAGTCATCGAAGGTTCTAGATTAATCCCTGATGCCCGCGTGTCTTCCAGAAAGTTCTAGAGAATTCGCGTCAGTCATGCAATCAGATAACATAGGCGTCGGTGAAAACAGGCAATGGAAAGAAGCATCGATAACGTTCTAGAAACTTCCGATACAGGCGCGTCCTGCGCCGAGCGATAACGTTTAACATTTGTTAGCCGGTGGAAAGCGGCCACCGGTGAAAGATAAACATCTATACGTGTCAATACCCTCCCCTTAAAAAACATCATCCCGATGCTACAAACAAATGTGAAAGCGAAAACAAAACCACACGTAATAAAGAAGAAAAAAAATAAAGTAACAAAGTACGTAAGTTCGTCAGCGGGCGTAGGAAGGCTTAAGACGCACCACATGGACGACTTCGGGTCGTGCGCAGCGCCGCTGTGATTGCGAAATGCCGTCTGGCACGACCTCATAGTCCAGTGCGCCAATACGTCGGATGATCTTATATGGTCCGAAATAGCGACGTAAGAGTTTTTCGCTAAGTCCTCGTCGGCGTATCGGAGTCCAGACCCAAACACGGTCTCCGGGCTGGTACTCGACGTAGCGTCGTCGAAGATTGTAGTGTCGGCTGTCGGTCCTCTGCTGGTTCTTGATGCGCAGGCGGGCGAGCTGTCGACCTTCTTCGGCACGCTGCAAATAGGTGGCAACGTCTAGATTTTCCTCATCGGTGACGTCCGGTAGCATGGCGTCAAGCGTCGTTGCCGGGTTCCTTCCGTAGACCAGGTTGAACGGCGCCATGTGCGTCGTTTCTTGCACGGCCGTGTTGTATGCGAAGGTCACGTACGGAAGGATGGCATCCCACGTCTTGTGTTCGACGTCGACGTACATTGCCAGCATGTCGGCGATGGTCTTATTTAGGCGCTCGGTGAGGCCATTCGTCTGCGGGTGGTAGGCGGTGGTCCGGCGATGGCTTGTCTGGCTGTATCGCAGGATGGCTTGAGTTAGTTCTGCCGTAAAGGCCGTGCCTCTGTCGGTGATGAGGACTTCTGGAGCACCGTGACGCAAGAGAATGTTCTCAACGAAGAATCGGGCTACCTCGGCGGCACTGCCTTTGGGCAAGGCTTTTGTTTCGGCGTAGCGGGTGAGGTAGTCCGTAGCTACGACGATCCATTTATTCCCGGATGTCGACGTCGGAAAAGGCCCAAGCAAGTCCATCCCGATCTGCTGGAATGGTCGGCGAGGTGGTTCGATCGGCTGTAGAAGTCCGGCTGGCCTTGTCGGCGGTGTTTTGCGTCGCTGACAGTCTCGACATGTCCTTACGTAATGGGCGACGTCGGCAGAGAGGCGAGGCCAGTAGTATTTTTCTTGTATCCTCGCGAGCGTGCGGGAAAAACCGAGATGTCCAGCCGTTGGGTCGTCATGGAGAGCTTGCAGAACCTCTGGACGCAACGCTGAGGGCACCACGAGGAGGTAGTTGGCTCGGAGAGGCGAAAAGTTCTTCTTTAGGAGAATATCGTTTTGCAAGAAAAACGACGCCAATCCTCGCCTGAACACCTTCGGCACAGTGACGGTCTTGCCTTCTAGGTAGTCTACAAGGCTCCTTAGTTCCGGGTCGGCTCGCTGTTGTTCAGCGAATTCGTCGGCACTGATGGGTCCCAAGAAAGTGTCGTCATCCTGGTCGTCCTGTGGCGGCGGTTCGACGGGGGCGCGAGACAAGCAGTCGGCGTCAGAATGCTTTCGGCCGGACTTGTAGACGACGGTGATGTCGAATGCTTGAAGTCTCAGACTCCATCGTGCGAGGCGACCTGAAGGATCCTTCAAGTTAGCTAGCCAACACAAGGCGTGGTGGTCGCTTACAACTTTGAAGGGCCTGCCATAGAGGTAGGGGCGAAACTTTGATGTAGCCCAGATGATGGCGAGGCACTCCTTTTCTGTTGTGGAATAATTTGATTCCGCCTTCGATAGCGACCGGCTAGCGTAACTTACAACTCTTTCTATTCCGTCAGTCCTCTGCACAAGCACGGCGCCGAGTCCTACGCTGCTTGCGTCGGTGTGGACTTCGGTATCGGCGTTTTCGTCGAAATGCGCAAGAATGGGTGGCGATTGCAGGCGTCGCTTCAGTTCTTCAAATGCTTCGATTTGCGGCGTCTCCCACTTGAACTCGACGTCGGCCTTCGTGAGGTATGTCAGTGGCTCGGCGATCCGTGAAAAGTCCTTGACGAAGCGCCTGTAATAGGCGCACAGGCCAAGAAATCTACGCACTGCCTTCTTGTCGGCGGGCGGAGGAAAGTCAGTGATGGCCGCCGTTTTCTGTGGGTCAGGGCACACTCCAGACTTGTTGATGACATGGCCCAAAAACAAGAGCTCCTCGTATGCGAAGCGGCACTTTTCTGGCTTCAACGTGAGTCCGGAGGTCTTGATAGCTTGAAGAACTGTTTCAAGGCGCCGGAGGTGTTCCTCGAAGCTTGAGGCAAACACAACGACGTCGTCCAAATAGACGAGGCAAGTCTGCCACTTCAAGCCTGCCAGTACTGTATCCATGACCCGTTGGAAAGTCGCAGGTGCCGAACAAAGACCAAACGGCATGACCTTGAACTCGAACAGTCCGTCTGGTGTTATAAAGGCAGTCTTCTCCCGGTCTCTCTCGTCAACTTCGATTTGCCAGTAGCCGGTTTGAGGTCCATCGACGAAAAATACTTTGCGTTGTAGAGTCGATCCAAGGCGTCGTCAATCCGTGGGAGAGGGTATACGTCCTTCTTCGTGATCTTGTTGAGGCGACGATAATCGACGCAGAAACGTAGGGTTCCATCCTTCTTCTTCACTAACACCACGGGGGACGCCCACGGACTCTTGGACGGCTGGACGATGTCGTCGCGTAGCATTTCGTCGACTTGTTGCCTTATGGCCTCGCGTTCGCGCGCCGAAACTCGGTACGGGCCTTGACGGAGTGGCCGGACATTTTCGTCGGTTATGATGCGGTGCTTGGCGACAGGGGTTTGTCGAACTTTTGACGACGACGAGAAGCAGTCCTTGTATTGCAGGAGCAGAGCTTTTAGTTGTTCTTTCCTATGCCTGGGAAGGTTCTGATTGACGTCGAAAGTTGGTTCAGGTACTATAGTCGTCGTTGCAGGTGCACTGGAATCCGTGAAGGCGAAAGCACTGCTGGCTTGTACTATTTCGTCGATGTAGGCGACCGTGGTGCCTTTGTTAATGTGCTTGTATTCGGGGCTGAAGTTCGTGAGCATCACCCTTGCTTTCCCTTCACGTAGCTTAGCTATGCCTCTAGCGACGCAAATTTCACGATCAAGCAGTAAGTGATGATCGCCCTCGATGACGCCCTCCATATCTGCAGGCACTTCGGCACCGACGAAAATCATTACACTGGAGCGAGGCGGAACGGTGACTTGTTCTTCTAGCACATTCAAGGCATGGTAACTGATGTCTGTATCCGGTGGTATCGCGTTGTCCGTTGAAAGCGTTATTGACTTGGACCTTAAATCGATGACTGCACCATGTTGGTTTAGAAAGTCCATGCCTAGGATGACGTCCCTGGAGCAGTGCTGCATGATTACGAAGCTCGCCGGGTAAGTGCGATTGTTAACCGTGACTCGCGCTGTGCAGATTCCAGCCGGCGTTATTAGGTGGCTTCCCGCTGTCCGGATATCAGGTCCTTCCCAGGCCGTCCTCACCTTCTTCAACTTGGCGGCGAACGGGCCACTGAAGACGGAATAGTCAGCTCCAGTGTCGACGAGAGCGGTGACGCTATGACCATCGATTACCACATCTAAGTCGGTAGACCGTCGTCCGGCGTTGCGGTTAAGTCGTGGCGTCGGATCACGGCTACGTCGGCTTGCTTCGCTGCTGCTACGTCGCGTCGGTAGGTCTTCTTTCGGCGGTGAAGTGTTGTCGTCAAGGCTCTTGCTAGGCGCTGTGCTGGTACCTCGTTGCGATGATGCGTGAGTTGTCGTCGTCGGTGGCGGCGGAGGATCTTCGGTATTGCGTCGTACAGCAACCGCACCTCCATCGGTTGCTGCCTTTAGTTTCCCGGATAGGGGCTCACGGACCGGCCCCGCGCTGGGCCAGTGTATGGTCGGCGCTGCGGCGACAGGTAACGTCCTGGTGACGGCGAGCGTGAGGGTCGTCGTGGTTGGAACTGGGCTCCGGCGAGGTAGTCAGCGATGTCGCGTGGTCGCTCGCCAAGCTGTGGACGTGGCGCGTTGACGGCGAACCCTCGTAGGCCCATCTCGCGGTATGGGCATCGGCGATAGACATGGCCGACTTCCCCGCAGTGATAGCAGAGCGGGCGGTGGTCGGGGGTGCGCCAAATGTCCGTCTTCCGCTGGTAACTGCGCTGGGCGACGGGCGGGCGTGCTGGCGGCGGCGGCGGTGGACGACGGAACTGCGGCGTTACGGGGCCCTGGCGCGAGCGCGGAGGGGGGCCGTGACGACGGGCGACGGCGGCGTAGGTCATCGCTTGCGGCTGTAGTTGAGGCGATGCCGGAGCTTCTGGCACTTCCAGAGATCGCTGAACCTCTTCTTTAACTATGTCGGCGATTGAAGTCACCTGTAATAATTTCTGTAGTTCTTCCCGTACAACAGCTCTGATCGTCTCGTGCAGGTCGTCGGCGCCTAGAGCTTGAGCTTCGGCGTAGTTTGTCAGCGCACGGCGGTTGTATTGTCTGGCTCGCATTTCAAGCGTCTTCTCGATGGTTGTCGCCTCCGAAACAAATTCTGCCACAGTCTTGGGCGGGTTGCGCATCAATCCAGTGAATAGATGCTCTTTGACGCCCCGCATCAAGAACCTAACTTTCTTTTCATCAGACATGTCGGGGTCGGCGTGGCGGAAGAGGCGAGTCATCTCCTCCGTGAAGATCGCGATGCTCTCGTTCGGCAATTGAACTCTGGTTTCCAGGAGAACTTCAGCCCTTTCTTTTCGTACGACACTCGTGAAGGTCCTCACGAAGTTCTCGCGAAATAGGTCCCAAGTCACCAGGGTGGTCTCCCTGTTCTCAAACCATGTCCGAGCAGCGTCATCCAACGAAAAATAGACATGGCGCAGCTTGTCATCGTCGCTCCATTTGTTGAATGTCGCGGTCCTCTCGTACGTCTCCAGCCATGTTTCAGGGTCTTCAGCTGATGATCCACGGAAGGTCGGTGGCTCCCGAGGTTGCTGCAGCAGGATGGGGGACGCTGGGGCTGCCATTGAGGTCGTTGACTTGGCCTTGATCGCTGTGGTCTTCTCGGGAAGAAGTCCGTATTCTGGCAAAAGACCTTGCTGCCTACGGCTAGCTCGCTGGTCCTTGGCGATGTTGGTCTCGTCCTCCGGTTTCGGGCTTGGGTCGCGGCTTTGCGGGGGTGTCCGCTGCATGGACACAAAAGCACCTCCACCAGATGTCACGTAGTGGTGACGGTAAATAAAACAGTCGTAAAACTGGGAATGACGAAACTGATTCTTTATTGGGCGAACCTGTGCCCACAAAAGCAAGTTACACTTGAAGCACAACGATAGCGGCGAACACAGTCGGCGATCGTCGAAATCTGATCAGCGGCGAAACGCGTCGGCTTTTATACCTGAGTCATCGAAGGTTCTAGATTAATCCCTGATGCCCGCGTGTCTTCCAGAAAGTTCTAGAGAATTCGCGTCAGTCATGCAATCAGATAACATAAGCGTCGGTGAAAACAGGCAATGGAAAGAAGCATCGATAACGTTCTAGAAACTTCCGATACAGGCGCGTCCTGCGCCGAGCGATAACGTTTAACATTTGTTAGCCGGTGGAAAGCGGCCACCGGTGAAAGATAAACATCTATACGTGTCAATATACAGTACAAAAACTGGGCAAGAAAGAGACCAGAAAGAGGCTCCTTTTCATGACCCGTTTTTTTTTTTCGCTGTCTTCTTTCTTAACATCCTCTATCAACTCGGCCAACAGCAAACTCTTCTGAAAAAGCATTTTCTTCGTGATAATTAATAACATTGCATTCTTGTTCTAGCTTACGAATGTGCATTGTGAACTAGTAGTTCTTCTGTCACAACTTGTGAACTATTTGCCGAAATTTGTGAGTGCTTTTGCGTTGCCATGGCTTCATCATTGTAAGAGTGTTCATCTTTTTGATCTCAATCGGAACAGACGAGTAGGCGGTGTCTTTACCAGGCGCTAAAATCTCCTGACATACAATATAAAAAAACCGAAGAAAAGAAAGTAATGCCGAAGCGACGCTAATGAATTGATGTGCCCCTTAGAGTAGCAAAAAGACACACAGTACATCAATTTAATCAGAAAAAGTATTCCTTCAAAACTATATAGTGGTTGCTTTCGCGATGTTACCTTAATTATTAGATAAAGGGAACGTCAGAATTACACTTTTTTTAACTTGGCGTATAGTTCCTTCCGAGCACCTGTGCGGCGGTGTCATGACACGGATGTGTATATTATTTGTCGTATTTTCGTTGTTGTGCCGCAGTAAAAGCTCTTTAAACTTGCGAACTTAAGTCCTTGTCTTTTTTTGCGAGACAATGTAGTTCATTTCATTACCAATAACAAGTTAACTACGCCTGAGTAGGCATCGTCACAGTGCATGACGTCACGATGAGATGGTGCGGTGACTTCAAGGCGATGCAGTCACCCCTGCTATGTTCTTTCGTCTTTTTCGGCTTAGCAAGCCACTTCTCTTTGTAGGAATGCCTTCTTCGGCGCCGTATAAGGGTACTTCCCTAATACAGCAGAAATCGGTGTCTCTTCACCGTCCATTTAAAGTCACCTGAGAATATTCCCTTCAGACTGTATCGATATGATCGTGTTACTGGGCCCTTGACTCGAGATAATTTTAACGAAGCGAGCCCTCAAGGCTCTCTAAGAAAGTTTTTTTTTAGCAAATGCCTAGATTAAAGACAGTGAGTTGGCCCTTTGGAGAGGAACGTACATATAACCGCATCCGACTGTTTACCCTCATCGTCATTCCGCATGCTCCTTCCTTAAGAGCAGAGTAGCAGGCCGGAGAGTATTACCTGAGGCTGATCTCTCTGTGGTTCCACAATACAGTGTCCTGTGTTACCGATATGAAATAAAGTGCTCTAGAAGACGCGTAAGGCGTGTAGTAGTTAGCTTAGGTTTTAGCGAAGGTTCAGCCATCAAGGCAATGTTGTGTCAGGCAACTGACAAAACCCTAGAGCATGTCACGCTTCAATTAAAGAGTCTTTGTCTCGCAAGGATTAGTAGAGATTTAGCAGCCATCTGCACCTAACGAGGCGTCTATTTCAATTTCCGATCTCTCCAAGGTGTCGCTATTTGCTCATGCACAGTTCAGACACCTTCTTTACCACATTGTCAAAGAGAAAATGAAACCCGCAACCAAAACTACACCTAATGTTATAAAAAATATCATTTCCACCACATCAGGCACCCTTAAAAGGGAAATCCTCTGCAGCCCAACGGTACTGCCACGAAGAGAATAAACACCTTGTAGAGATATACCACATTCTGTGACAGTTTTTACTTATTACTAAGCCCGACCACTGGTAGGACAAGGTCATATACAAAATAACCCACGAAGTAAACGTCCTGCTATAATTAAATTTTCCCCGAAATTCACAAGGCCTGATTCGATCAAGCCGATTTGGAATCAGATGCAACTCCTCCTTGACGTGGAGGAGGGTTTACCATCCCGACTCAGCTAATTTTATCCCTTCGATGTCAGTGCCTCTCAGCCGCATTCGGCAATTACTTAAAATGAAGTTTGAGCTCAGGGCTAACTCTAGTTGCCCTATTGAAATCCATGTAAAACGCAGAAATGCTTTTATAAGACAGCCGCTGGGTAGATTTGATTGACAATCGCTGCATTTACGAGAAAACGTTAAGGTATAGTGACTCTATTAAGCAGGATTTTAATTTATGGTAGAGATTGTTTCACAAAAATTTCATTATATAGGTAAGTTTCTTCTGTGGAGCAATGCATGAAGGGTAAAGGCAGGCTGATACTTAAAAAACACAGCACTCTCAACTATGGCGTCTTTATAGGCGTTAACTTGCTTTGGAAAATTAAACAGATGACTACAGATGGCAGCTGTCCAATTAATAAAGCTCCGACGTAGCTTTCCTGATGTGTACTTAGAAAAAAATCTGATTGACGGCTAATTAGGTATTTTACCGATATTCTGCAGACACAGTTGGAATAGAGGCAGATGTGAGGGTGCTGCATGCACCATAGGGGACTGCGAATGCGTGTCCAATAATTCAGAAAAATTTAAAAGCAACCTGAACTAGCTGTGGTTTCGTTATAAAATGTAAGCCCGGTTTGAAACTCGTGCCAACGGGGCCCTGTTTGTATCTCCACTGTTCTATTTTGATCTGCAGCGCTATAGCGTTGCGAAGCCATGAATTGTGAAGAGGTGTCGTCACCATTGATAAAAGTAAGACTGAGCTGGAACAATGCAACTTTTACGAGTTAAATGAAAGCATCATCGGGGATTATTCGTGTCGTTTGATTATCACCCAACAACTCCAACTTTAGAGAAAAGCAGGACATTACATAATAAACATATTGCCATCGTGTAGCTGATAGTTAAGGCAAACCTGAAATACTACCTCCTTTCTACGACCTTGTGGTATGCAGGAAACTGAAGCAGTCACCCTTTTGTCTGGGCATAGAAATTCCATGTTCTCACGTTCGGATCATGTATTGAACCTGCTAATTTACGTTCGTGAAAACCACTGCTAGGTCACACAATGTGGCAGGGCTGTCAGTATGAAAAGTCAGAATTTCCCTATTTCTGGCGAAATTTTCCTCACCAGCTCAAATACCTTTATAATAATAAATGTTCGTTGTTTTCTTCGCTTCAATTTTTACGATGAGAAATATATTTATATAGCCTTTACGACCCGCGTAAACGTCGCAAAAATTAGTTCTGCGGGCTAAAACCGCGTCCAAAGCAAATCTGGCGAGGCGAAGTGTTACCTAGAGATCGAAACTAACAAATGAAACCCTATATTTGGCTTAGATGTAATACACCTCATCAGAACATGGTAATGCTTCAATAACTTTATTAGCGCTTTTTACAATAGTCAATCTGAAACAAAAGGTGTAACAAAAGCGCTGTAAGCAGGAGTGCACCGCTCCGAGCTATCGGCGCTGCAAGCGGGAGCGGCGATGGGAGGAGCGGTTCTACACTGATTTTCCTATTTTTGCAGTAAAAAGTTGCTAGAGTGCTTCAATGTTGCCAGATGATAGTACAAGAAACCGCCAAATGGCTTTAGTAAATAACCCAAATGTGGCCAGAGCTACTGATATTTGATGTTATCTGAAAAAAATATAAATTACTATAAAATGTCAACCATATATGGAGCGCGAAAATTCTATCAAACTTGCAAGATTTCCCTTATTCCCACATAGAACTGAAAATAACTTTAATCTCGGAAATTTCCCTGGAATTTCTTTAGCTGAACAGCCACTTGTCTGCAAGAGCAAAGGGAGTCTTAGCGGTTCACGTTTGATTGCCACACTTCATTTGGCACGCGACACGAATGATTACTTCACTCTTCACGGGGAGTTCCTGGTTCTGTCGGTTCAATTTCCTCCTAGCAGAGAACGGGATGTGCCGGGGCATCGTTGTACATCAGAAGATTGAAGGCGCGGACAGCAGTCGTACATCATCCAGGCTTAAGCAGTGTGGCGAAACCTGCTTCAGAGGTAAAAGAGGTAAAAGAGTGTGAATTACCGGAGTTATGTTGATCTAACTATGAAACCAATTCCTGGGACCGGTCTGTCATCTTATGGAAATACCCAAGAGGCTCCTTAGGTTAGCGTATGGTCAATAATACTCTCATTTAGGTACTGACGGACGGGCTATGGTCTGCACGCGAGAGTTGAAGTGAAGCAATCGGTCCTCTTGATCTTATAGCCACGTGCTTCATTGAGATTTTACTGCGCGTTACCAAGACATTGCAACTCCGACCATGTGCATTGTCTGTCAGCTCCCACAACTCTCCGCGCGTTAAGGTGTCTGTACCGCAGTACATTCGATTTAACCCAGTACTTACAGCAGTATTTAGAGTGCGTAAGTCGCAAGAAATGACGTCAATATCCTTGGGATACATTCGTTGCATTTTGTATACAAAAATACAGCGATTTCTTATGCCCCATGTTTGATGAAGGCTACGCCTACAATGCTAATACAGCTGTTGCATTCTCAGCCTCGTGTACGTTTTGAGTACATTGGGAAAAATGACATATTCTCTACGTAATAAACAAAGTTCTCGGGCTTCAGGAGACCGTTTGAAAGAACGGCTAATACGAAATGAAATTTTAATTCTGAGACAGCAGTACCTGTAAACCGTACATAACATTCAGGGCAGCGAAATCCTTAACGCTACTTTACTTCGCGGAAGGGGGAGGGGTAGGAAAGGTGTTGCTGCTTTTCTTACAAGGTAAAGGTAACAGCACGTGATCATCAAAAGTTAGATATTGCTCTACTAACGGTGAAGCACAACACACATATGCAATATACAGCAATGAATATGAAGCATACAATAACTTGCATATACTTTGAGCAAATTTAACGGTAAAAGCAGTTGATAATGCTCATGGAGAGAGAGAGAGGTAGATTATATTGATAGGAAAGGTAGAGGAATGAACGTGAGCTGGTGCGCTTTAGTCTGCTATTCCGCAGGGGGAAGAGGGGAGGAGTGAAAATATTCAGATTGATGATGATCATTAGAGAAATGGCGAGTGTTTACGTAGACTACACGGTGGCCCTACTAGAGCCTCTCGGCTAGTGTCGTGTCATGCAGGAACTTCAACAGCGCTTTAATGGTGCGAATTGCAGCTGCAGTGTCAGGCCATTGGCCGAGAATAGCGTCCTCGACAGCGGTTACCTGTCGACACTGGCTTGGGAACAGGGTTCGCAATCAGAGCTGTTCGACTGGCCGGTGAGGTGTATGAAGTTTCAAGTTTATTCATCAACGAATGAACTTGAAATTTTGTATACAAAATTAGTACTACATTTATAAACGGTCAGGGGGACTTCCATACGTGATAAAAATCGAAAAAAAACGAGATGTACAACAATATATGGTTAGGGTAACTTTACAGACAATTTCAAGAAGTAAAGAACAGTGCGAAAAACAAGAAAATATAATGTTTCTTAGTAAGACAAAAATGGCAAATACTCCTGTAGTAAACAAGCAATATCAGTTAATACTAAAATTGGAGCAATACAACATGTAGTATTAGTGCTACGTCAATTATTATTATTAGAATCACAAACGTCATTTGTTGGGATGAAGAGAGTTGTTGCATAACATATTTTTTTACTTGGTTCTTGAATGCATGCTCTGTGGGCGATGATTTAATGGTACGTGGAATAGAATTCCACCGTTTGATTCCCACAAATGTGGCAGTGAAGTTATATAGACTTCAGACTCTGCCCAGGCGGCGCTGCGGAAAAACCCGCCACCAGCGCCCCCATCGCAGCCTTGGCGCAAACTGAGTAGTGCAAAGACAGCTGTCCGCAAGCGAAGCTGCATAGGCCACAATGGAGCCCCGTCTTTCGGTTGTGTTGAGCCACGGTTTCCTAAAAATCAAGGACCTGGAAAGCTTCTTCCGCCCATCCACGCTTCGGAAAGGGAGCCGAGCGAAGTACGTGTACAATGTAAAATAAGTTTCAGGTGTTATTTCGGCGCGCTGCAACTCGCAAGTACAGCGAGCATCGTACGACGTCGAGTTCGAGGCAAGCACTCCGACGTCCGTTCTCTAGCGCCTAAATGTGTTAAATTTGGGTACGTACATAATGTCAAAGCGATGAAGTACATATATGATTAAGTCAGTTAACTATGTAGCTTACGGTCAGTGGTACAAAGCTCGCTTTATCAGGGGCGAACGGTCCTGGCGACCTTCGCCTTTTCAGTTGCGTTCTCGCTTCAGCTCTCGCTTCCTGGGCGTTCGAGCACGTTATCGCGCATCTTCGGATGTTTTCTTCACGGTTGTCTTCCGTTTGTATTTACTGCAAATGGAGACTTCATTTTTCAAAGGCAGCAAACAGCCTGCGAACATAACGAAAGTAAACTTCCTACAGTGTCTGCGCGAAGAATATTCCTGTCTCGCGGGAGCTACAGCACCGCTCAGTACCCTTGAATTTTTAGCAGACGCTTAAAACAACACACGCGCACAAATGAATGTCCATAAAAGCCACATTTTTTTCTACACACGTGCGTTACTTCGCAATTATTCATCCAGTGCTCCCACAGCAACTTTATTGCTCAGATTAAAAAAAACGCAGCCAAGAGGGCTCAGGGCATTGCGAAACGTGCTTGTTGTATGGGAAAAGCCGAAACTAGAAATGAGCTCGCGATACCACAATGCCCTAGAACACGATTTTGAATTCATAAACGAACGAAAATGTTTGGTTAAACTGACCTGGCAAATCTCTCCGTTCCACTTGCTGAGTCACGCGGAGGCGGACGTGTGTAAACAGGTAGAAATATCGATGGCACATACGCAGGACGGTTCACAACTTTGTTTATTCTGTTGCCAACGAAGGGGCGGCTGCAGATTCTTTAGTTTTCGCTTGGTTGCCATTGTCCCTCGTCAGGGCTACGCAACAGAATTACAGCAGACCAACATTATCACACTTTCTCATGTGAGCGGCTGTGTTGTAGAGAATGCGAGTAATTCGCTTACCCAACACGCGAACCCAACACGTATCCAGCGCTCTTGCCTTTCTCCTTCTTACGACCGGGATGGAAATCGGTAAAACTGAACGTTGTTATTCAGTCCTTCACGTTCATGGCAATTTACAACGCAACAGTAACGTCGATTGCGGCGTTTCTTCGTAGTGCGCGGAGCTGTCGCGGTTGCCGTCGTGCTCGCCATCGTCAAAAAGAACTTTATGGCAGTTCGGCGGCGCGTCCGACAAGCGGAGAAATTCATAGCTCTCATTCTGGATGTTAAATGCGCAAAACATTCGCAATATGAACCAAAATTAAGTTAAATCGTTGTTTCGCACTCGCTAGCTGCTTAGGCAACTTAGCAAGGGAGTCGGACTTTGCACTACTCAATAATTACCACTTCGCACCGGCAGGTGGCGCTACGCATCTTGCAAAACTCTAGAGTCTGACGTCTATAGTTTGAGCGCACTTCAGGTACAAGACGGTTATCAAGTTCAGAGAATCTAGTATTATTATTTACAAAAGCGTCTAAAATTTTCCTGGTGCATTTATCAGGGTGTCTGTGCACTGCTTCACATTGCGATAACATAGGCGTACATCCACACTGCCGACAGTGCAATCCAAAATTTCAACAGATAGCATTTTTTACAGATGTATCAACGACAGGATGAGAGAGCATAACAATGTAAAAAAAAAGTTTGCTATCTGTGGAAATCTTTCCTAAATGTACTGGGAAAATTTTAGAGGTTTTTAAAATTTCACTGCTTAAGTGTTTATGCATCAGCATTCCGTCTCTGAAGCTGTTCAAGAAAGAAATAGATTTTCTAGCTACTGCATTGTAACAAGAATGCACTTGGCACAAAGTTTTCGCCTTGTTTTCCTTTCCTCCCTTGTGTGTTTTCCTTTTATGGTCTTGTTGATACTGCCTTAGCTCTCCCCATTTAAGGCTCAGCAAGATAATAAACACGCAGTTGTTAGCGCTGCGTGCGTGTGGTTCTTCCCCTATGTCCAGTCTTGAAGTGTTGTTTTTTCTGGCACCGCAGTACGAGCCCCTCACTATATATCTCCAGCATCTGCGTGAAATGCTGTGAACTCAATCTGTACAGGGTCTGCATTTGGTGAAACGAATCTCAACGCGCTGACGACGCCATGTTGTACTGGCTAAAAGAAACGAGAGGTGACGCTGCCTCCAGAGCTATATTTTTCAGCAGAGGCGAGTCGAATAAACACATCAAAATTGCATGATCAGGGCATTTTACCACTTATCTCTGAGGCTAAGCAGCAACTTCTGACATCATTATTGGTCGGCGATGCAGGAATGTTACTCTCTCTTGTGTAAACGATTGACAGGCTAATAGAGGTGAGAATTACACGACCATTTTTGTACCGTACATGTCGAACTTCTACAGATAACTTCTGACAATGCGTATACTGCCCTGTCACAACACTGAAATAATGTTTGTGCTTACTTTGAGAGTGGTCAGTGCAGGGTACATTGCAAATATTGTCGTAAATATTCTGTGCGAAATGAGTTGTTTGTTACTTGGCCATCATCAATTACTATTTTGTGCGTAGCTTCAACACTCGCATAAGTGTAAGCTGATAGGTATCATGTGTAGAGGCCGCCATTGTTGATGTTGCAAAGCACAGCGGCTCGCCTGGCATGTCAGTGCCACTGAGATCTTGGTTATGACATCACGCATACATTTCTTCTCGTTGGTTCGATCGTGGACCCGGCGGCTGCATTTAGATGGTGGCTAAATGGAAAAGCGTCCATGTAAGCATAGTTGAAGACTGGATGCCGACCACACAAGTTAAAAGATGTTTCAGCCTCGGCACGGGAACCTTGTTCGCTTTCTCAACACCCTGTATTGCGGGTGATATCGAGATTGATAGCAAAGCACCCTGGCGGGGGACAAAACGCCTTATTTGAATGTTTTGCGGTCGGCATGCAGTTTTCAACTACTTAACATTCCTCCTACCGACCAGACAGGTTTCAGTCAAACTCATAATTTCAAATGCTCATGCACAAGAGAATGATCTATCGTAATGCGGCCTCTTTTCTAACCAGTAGAAGCGTCAAGAATGCATTGATGTGTTACGTTAATATACTCGCCGTTGTTGTCGAAAAACAATGCCACCACTAATCACTTTAAACTTATTTCATGCTGCGTAGCTGTGACTGAATTAAGCGTGCATGACCGACCACAACAGAAGTACGTCATAGCATAAGGAACCGCATAACATTCCAAGTACCGTTGGAGGTGTGTTACCACGATCGCTTCTATTAGTTTCCCAACGTAAGTAACCAGAGGGATGAAAACCGTACGAAGCAAGGTCTCATGCCAGACTTGCAAGCTTTGAGTAGGTAGATTTCTGCTTCCAGGAACAAATCCTTCGCGGCAATGTTTTTATGGCCAACGTTTCCAAGTGATGTGTGTGTAACGCCACCCGGCCCATGCGATAACGGCCTTCTAGATGTAAAACGCGCTTATAGCTTTCCGAGATATTTACGTGCGTTAGTCATAGAACGATCACAACGTTGTTGCACCGCGTCTGTCCCTTTCTGTTTAAACGAAGTGCTTAAAACAGCGCGCCAGAATAGTCGACTCTACACTACCATCACAAAGTACATATTACACACTTTCATTCTTTTTTTTTTGCTCTAGCTCCATGAGGGAAGTACACAGTATATGTCATTGCACACATACTTCGGATCCTTTAAGCAAGGAGGACCCACGGTCACCTTTCCAACTCACTATACTTGACATTGCGTGGATACAAGACTTGTACATAACAAATTACATGTATTTAATTACTTGCAATGAAATAACTGTTTGGCAATAGTGTAATTCCCTATTCGTTTTTCACTCTGTAACGTTAACTGTAATTTAATTACCTTTTGCAGGAAAAATTACATGTAACTCATTACATTTTTATGAAACAAACACTAACCGGCGAACTTTGAACATGGTAAATGTGGCGGGAACTACAGTATTCCAAAGGGATCAAAAGGCGTACGTGGGTTACCTGCTACTCATAATCAGCGTGCTCCAGCTACACCTCGAAGATCTGGACATGGCAGGCTTGCAAATTTCCACATCTCTTGGAAGTCCAACCTCCAAGCTTTTTTTTTTCAATAAAGTTATCGCTCTCTCTCTCTCTCTCTCTGCGTTGCAAGTGTTTTTAGGGGGCCTCTTTATGCGCTAATAGCTGCTGTCCCATTCTTGTTAGCTCAGTGAACTCTATGACTTTTTGGATACATTCAGATGTATCCATTTTTGGATCCCTTAAACGCATATGCTTATAGCTGTAGCATAGATATGCGACTCATATACGAGGTGCTACCCAAAAGTTCCGAGAATTTGTAAAGCGCGGCAAACTGGGTGTGGTACATATTTCCCCCGGTAGCTATAGCTAACATACTAGTATGCCTTGCGGATCAGTATGCTGAACGACTTGCATCTAAGACGAAGCATTGTTTTGCGAAGTGTTGTTTGCAACGCAATGTTTAATTGATTTGGCGCATTTCTTAGCAACCAACATGGCAGACTTCAAGGGGCAAAGGATTCGCATCAACTTTTGTTTCAAACTTGGCAAAACTGCGGAAGAAACGCATCGTATGCTAGAGGACGCTTGCGGAGTCGACGCCATGAGCCAAAGTATGATGTTTTTATGGCAGCAACGCTTCAAAGAGGGTCGAATGCGTGTTGACGATGATGAACGAGCACAATCCCGGAAACGATAGCGGAAGTGTGTAAGGATAGCCTTGGAAATCGCAGGCTAACTTTAAAGGATGTCTGCGACATTGTAGGAAAATCGTATGACACAGTTTAATAAATTTTGTCGGATGTTTTGAACATGAGGCGCACTACTGAAAAAATTGTGCCAAGACTGCTCAGGGACGAACACCATGTTTCTGTCTGTACGGAACTGCAGCAACAAGTCAGAGACAATCTCACATTCCCCTCCAATGTAATAACCGGGGATGAAACATGATGAGACATAGGTTTATGGCTACTATCCTGAAACAAAGCAGCAGTCGTTGCAGTGGAAGTCGCCAAATTCCCAGCGGCCGAATAAGGCGCGTAGAGTTCGTGGTAATGTGAAGTCTATGCTAATCGTTTTTTTTTTTACCTACATGAAATTGTCCACAAGAAATTCGTACCTCCTGGACAAACCGTGAATAGCGAGCGTTACTGTGACGTTTTGAGACGCGTAAGCGAGAGCATTCGTCGCAAGCGTCCGCATAAGTGGAAGAACAACAACTGGCTTCTTCATCACGACAACGCGCCTGCTCGCACATCACTCCCCCCCCCCCCCCCCCCCCCCGTGGGTCGACAGTTCCTGACTTCAAAACAAATCACAGTACTTCCACACCCACCCTCATGGAGGTATAAAATACTAGGAGGGAGTGTCACGTGATTTCGCTAGCCTCGGCAAGCCAACCTCCTCTGAAGCCACCCCTCCCTCTCTCAGGGGCCCCGTGCGCGGTGCCTTTTAGGTAGGAATAGGCCCACAAGGTTGCCGGAGCATTCGTGATTGTTTGGTACGTGGTAACTTTTAGTGGCGCCTGCCGTCACAGGCTTGGAGGCCCGTATGCGGGTGGTGGTTTTCTGCTACTGCGCGCGTCGTTCTTCGCTTCAAATGCGGTGCCTTGAAACGTGGAGCAAGACTGGGGCGTCTGCTTCATGAAGGCAGAAAATTTTCAAGGCGTCACTTGCGCTTACCACCGCGGTTAGTGAAGTTGCCAGCGCTCGCGACTCGAAACCCGTCCAGACGCCTGAGTGTGGTCTATTTTTCCCACATAATCAAGTTTCGTCAAATCAGTCGTTGTGCACCTTAGTCTGTGGTGCGTATTGCTAATTTTTCGTCCCGCTGTCTTGCACCTAGAAAGAAACGAGATGTTATGAGGGACACTTATTTTTTGTCGCATTTTCGCTTAATTAAAGGCGGGTGTGCGTGTTTTATTTTGAGAGAAATCACGCTGTCTTGCACCTAGGAAGAAACGACTAGATGTTTTGAAGGACACTTTTTTGTCGCATTTTCGCTTAATAAAAGGCTCTGGTGTGCGTGTTTTATTTTGAGAGAAATAAATAGCATTAGCCTGCATTCTAAACGCCGAAGTGGTCGCCGTTTATTCAGATTTACGTGTACTATTTTGCAAGATTGTGTGGTGCGACGACGCTGTTGAGACGCGCCTCGGGGATCCATTTTCGTTATATAATAAAGCAAATGGACGGAATTTGTGCATTATCTAGAGTTTATTCAGCTGTTTTCGAATGCGAGTATAGCCCCACAGCATAATTATGTCCTAGAATCAAACACAGCCAGGGGGACCCTTCTTCCTCTCCTAGTGTGAAACGGCATGAAAACTGAATACATAGCGGCAAGAGAAAAATGGCAGCATTCATTTGCACTTGTGGATTCATTGTGTTGCTGGTGTACTTGTACTAAGGAAAGCACATTTTTATGACAACAGTAATTGTTTCATTCTTTATTCAGTGATTATTGCACCTATAGAAGCTAGAAGATTGCAGACAAATACAGAAGGAAGCCACATTTATAATTTTGAATGAAGTACATTGCAAAGATAATACACAAAAGAAAATTATAAAAGGCAAGTAGGAAAACTTATTGTGGCACTGCTCTTCGGTATCAGTATTAGCATGCTTGTATGCCACAGGGCATTTGTATAATAATGTAATACAAAGTAAACTATATCACTCGTAGTATTGATACCTTTAATGAAACTGGTCAATGGGATCAGCTGTCCTTGAATGTAGCTGCAGTTTTGCTTACAATGCCTTGTATGCAACGCCTTCAATACAGGGCTATAATTGTATAATATTGTTACGCGCTATGCCGAGCATGGAAGAATGCGCCAAAAAGACGGTGAAGACGACGATCTGGGCAGCGCTGGTGTTGTTGTTCTGCCATCTTGCCAGCCGTCTCTCTCTCTGTATATATCGCGTAAATATAATTTTCCTATCCCCCTTGCTACTTTCATCCCCGTGGCATTTTGGTGGGAGGTTCGGGGTACCCACACGGTACAACGGAGCTCCGCAGCGGCCGACGCTTGGCTTTATCCACGATGGCGGAAGAAGTGTCTGCGCCCACCGAGGCGGCTGCAACGACAACGGTCGTCCTGGCTCAGCTAAAGGACCCAGGCACATTCTGCGGGACTGACAACGTCGACATCGAGGACTGGCTACCCCTGTACGAGCGTGCAAGTAAGAATAATCACTGGGATGAGACGATCATATTGGCAAACATATTATTTTATCTCAAGGGAACCGCGAAGGTGTGGTTTCAGAATAATGAAGAGGAAATTGGGAGCTGGGATGCGTGCAAGGAAAAGATGCGTTCCCTGTTCGGCAATTCCGCAGGTAGAAAGGCAGCAGCAAAGAAGGAGCTGGCATCGCGTGCACAGACAGCGACAGAGTCACACCTGACATATATACAGGACGTGCTTGCCCTTTGCCGCAAAGCCGACGACGGCATGACGGAGTCCGAGAAAGTAGGCCATGTGTTAAAGGGCATAGCAGATGATGCCTTCAACCTGCTAATCTGCAAAGACTGCGACACCATCGATGCCATCATCCAAGAGTGCAAGCGCTTTGAGGCCGCCAAAAGTCGACGCATTGCCAATAATTTCGCTCGACTTCCGAACACGGCAGCAACGTGGTCCTGCGAAGACGTACCTGAGCCGTCGGCGCCGCTCACCGTGGAACACGTGAAAAAGATCATCCGACGTGAACTTGACGCTGCGTCTCCTGCTTCTACGTGTGGCCGTACTTGTGATCATAGCTCCCAGATGGTGCCGCTAGTCCAAGCTATCGTTCATCAGGAGCTCTCCAATGCTGGCCTGGACTCTGCGTTCGCCGCAGCTCCTTCGCAGCCGATCGATCGACCGCCGTCCCTCACTTTCGCACGCCCAAGGTCAAAGGCCGCCTTTCCGTAATCGCAACCCAGCCGAGTGGAGGACTGCTGATGACCGTCCCATTTGCTTTAACTGCCGTCGTATTGGACACGTGGCCCGCCATTGTAACAGCCGGTGGTATTGGTATCAGGCTCTCTATGGAAATAACCGTCGCCCCGACATGGATCATGGCCGATTTCAGCCCTACCGCGAGCATCCCCAAACCACCGCTGAAGACGCTCCCCCCATGTCGCATCGTCGTTCGCCATCCCCACGTGGTCACCAGTCCCGTTCACCGTTGTCGCGTCGCCAATCATCTCGCTCGCCCCAATTTCGCCGCCCTACGTCGCCGATTGAACGACTCCCTCGGGAAAACTAGACGATGCAGCTCCCAGAGGTGATGCTGCATCGACGACCCGCCTGCCAAATCCTCTGACCACACTGCAGACCAGACGAAACCTGATAGACGTTAAACTGGATGACGCACATGTCGCTCTATAGTGGACACTGGGGCTCAGATATCAGTGATGAATTCGGAGCTTCGTCGCCGCCTTAAGAAGGTTATAACACCACCCACAGTACCGCTCATTCGTGTCGCCGATGGTGGAACGTTTCCCGTGCTAGGGATGTGCTCGGCGCGAATAAGTGTTGCTGACCGATCCACAAGCGTACTCCTTGCCGTGCTCGAGAAATGCTCCCGTGACCTCATTCTCGGTATGGATTTTCTGTCTGCCCATTCTGCCCTTATTGACTGTGGAACCGGCTTGCTTCAGCTAGACCTACCGTGCTACCATGACGCTCCTACTCCACGCCAACCGCGCTTGTGCTCAGTGGATTACGTTAGGCTACCTTCCTCAAGCCGGTATGTATGTGAACTTGCGGTCTTGTTCGCCCATTCCCGATGGCGATTACATCTTGACCCCGATCGTCGACGTCGCATTCACCAAAAACGTCGCTCTTCCTCATACGCTTATTAGAGTTGCAGATAATCACACGTCGTTACCCATACTGAACTTTAGCTGGTGCACGCAACTCATCCCAAGCGGCATGACTCTAGGCCACATTGCTTATCGATGAGTGCGCCGTTTCTGCATTCGTCACCGACGCTTCTTTATCCTCTGCCCCTTCCTCTTTCTCACACATTCTCGTCGACGGCGATATTGACAAGATGATTGCTTCTGACCTCCTTCCTGCACAGACAGCCGATATGCGGCGCATATTGAAGTCCTACCGCGACATCTTTGACTTCAATGACCGTCCTTTGGGACAGACATCTGTGGTCACGCATAAGATCAATACTGGGGACGCCAGCCCAATCAGACGACGTCCCTATCGCGTGTCCCATGCCGAGCGAGAAGTGATACAGCGTGAAGTCGACAAGATGCTCACCAAGGACGTAATTGAACCTTCATGCAGTCCATGGGCATCACCGGTCGTCCTGGTGAAGAAGAAAGATGGCAGCTGGCGCTTCTGCGTCGACTACCGCCACTTAAACAAGGTAACGCGCAAGGACGTCTACCCTTTGCCGCGGATCGACGACGCTCTCGACTGTCTACACGGCTCTGCATACTTCTCTTCTATCGACCTGAGGTCAGGCTACTGGCAGATCTCCGTCGATGATCAAAACCGTGAAAAGACCGCATTTGTTACGCCCGATGGACTTTACCAGTTTAAGGTAATGCCCTTTGGACTGTGTAATGCCCCAGCCACATTTGAAAGGCTGATGGACTCCCTCCTCCGTGGATACAAATGGTCAACTTGCCTGTGTTACCTTGACGATGTCATCGTGTTCTCGCCGACATTTGACAGTCACCTTAGCCGATTGTCGGCAGTTCTTGAAGTTTTCAGGCGAGCAGGCCTTCAGCTGAAGTCTTCCAAATGCCGTTTTGGCCGCCGCGAAATCACTGTGCTTGGCCACCTTGTGAGTGCTGAAGGCGTGCAACCTGACCCAGAAAAGTTTGTGTTGTCAAAGACTTCCCTGTACCACGTTCCACTAAATACGTCCGGAGCTTTGTTGGCTTGTGCTCCTATTTTCGACGTTTTGTCAGGAACTTCGCCGACGTTGCCCGTCCACTCACAGAACTCTTGAAGAAAGAAACGCCATTTTCTTGGGGTCCTGAACAGGCCACTGCGATTCACATGCTCACGACGTTACTTACGTCACCTCCCATCTTGGCCCATTTTGACCCGTCAGCCCCTACTGAACTTCGCACCGACGCCAGTGGACATGGCATCGGCGCTGTTCTCGCCCAGCCGCAAAAAGGACGCGATCGCGTCATCGCCTATGCCAGTCGCCTTCTTTCCTCTTCGGAGTGCAAATTTTCGATCACTGAGAGCGAGTGCCTCGCACTAGTTTGGGCTGTCGGAAAGCTTCGACCATACTTGTTTGGCCGCACCTTTTCGGTCATCACAGCGCATGGCAATAGGCCATGCGCTTTGCTGGTTGTCTTCCCTCAAAGATCCGACTGGACGACTCGGTCGCTGGGCACTCAAACTGCAAGAATACAGCTTTGACGTCACTTACAAGTCCGGCAGACTGCACCAGGACGCGGACTGCCTATCGCGTCATCCAGTGGACCCTCCCGACTTGTCAGCGCACGATTCGGACGCCTGTGTCTTCGCGATATCCGATTTATCCGACATACGCAGCGAACAGCTCAGCGATGCCAATTTGCGATCAATTATCCGCCGTCTACGCTCTCATGACTGTGCCCCGTCCCTCCAATTATTCGTGCTTCGTGACGGCATCTTATACAGACGCAATACCAGCTCCGATGGCCCAGAGCTCCTACTGGTTGTTCCCGAAACACTCCGTTCCACAGTCCTCGAACAGCTTCTTGATGCCCCAACTGCTGGACATCTCAGAGAAACTCGTGCGTACGATCGCGTTCGGCGTAGGTTCTTCTGGCCAGGCCTCCACCGCTCTGTGCGCCGATACGTTGCTTCTTGCGAGACTTGCCAGCGCCACAAGCATCCATCCTTGTCACCAGCCGGTCCTCTTCAGCCCATCAACATTCCCGGTGTCCCGTTCTACCGCGTCGGCCTTGATCTCATCGGGCCATTCCCAACATCTCTGACTGGGAACAAGTGGATTGCCGTCGCTACAGACTACGCGACACGATACACTATCATGCGGGCACTACCGACAAGCTGTGCCACTGACGTTGCGGAATTCCTACTTTACGACGTTATTCTTCACCACGGCGCTCCTCGACAGCTGCTGACCGACCGTGGTCGCTCCTTTCTGTCCAAAGTCGTCGACAACATTCTTCGTTCGTGTTCCATCCGTCACAACCTAACCACTGCCTACCATCCGCAAACCAATGGGCTTACCGAGCGCCTCAACCGCACGCTGACCACAATGCTCTCCATGTACGTTTCCTCAGACCACCGTGATTGGGACAGCACCTTGCCTTATGTGACATTCGCCTACAACTCGTCACGCCATGACACCGCTGGCTTTTCCCCCTTTTATCTCTTGTTTGGCCGCCATCCCATATTGCCCTTCGAGACTCTTTTACCATCACCTGTGCACCCTGTTACCGACTACGCTCGCGATGCAGCTTCTCGGGCTGCAACGGCTCGCCAGATTGCCAGGGATCGTCTTCATGCCTCCCAGCTGTCCGAGAAGGCCCGCTACGATAGCCATCACCGAGTCGTTAATTACTCTCCGGGCTCTTTGGTCCTCCTCTGGACGCCTTGCCGCCACATTGGCTTGTCGTCAAAGCTTCTTTCCCGATACTCCGGGCCTTACAAGGTCCTACGCCAAGTCACAGACGTCACGTACGAGATCACTCCATTGGACAGTCGCTCATCTGCCGCGTCCGCCACTGATATCGTGCACGTCTCCCGCCTTAAGCCTTATGTTGCCGGACAAGATCCTACTGCTCCTTAAGCGCCGAGACGGCGCTCTCGACGGCGGGGGTTCTATGTTACGCGCTATGCCGAGCATGGAAGAATGCGCCAAAAAGACGGTGAAGACGACGATCTGGGCAGCGCTCGTGTTGTTGTTCTGCCATCTTGCCAGCCGTCTCTCTCTCTGTATATATCGTGTAAATATAACTTTCCTATCCCTTTTGCTACTCTCATTCCCGTGGCAATATTTTTATCTGCACTGTCCTCACAAATATCGAAAGGCTTCGGTGATTGTGCTTGTCAGAAAAGTAAGCAATACATATGCAGAAATAAAAAAGTGGTAATTCTTTCAACTTTGACTTTGTAAACTACCACTCTTTTTTTAAAGACTGGTAGTTTACAAAGTCAAAGTTGAAAGAATTGATGTGAGGTCAAACCCACAAACTAACTATGTAAATATTAAAATACAATGCATTTTGCTGCAAGTAAAATATACAACAAAGCTTATGTTGTATCACATACCTACAAAATAGTTAGCGTCGTCGAAGCTGAGCCAACACACCGCAAAATTAGGAGGCGACGGCTCTATTACGTTGTGAACCTCAAATGAATGAATATTTCACGGTATTTAAAACACTCATTGAGTGGTATACACCAAATGTTTGTGGTTACAGTGAATCTGGCATCATAAAGGCTATTGTAAAGCAAATGAACAGAGTGAGCATATTAAATTATTTTAAAAATAGTAAAACCAACGGTACTCCAGGTGACAGTAGCGAATTTCCACAAAGGTCAGGTAAAAGACATACAAAATAAACATTAAAAACATTGTCATCCTCAAGCGTATACTTAGCTCACACGTAATCCATTGAGAGCATTCACAGCATGTCCATGTCATCACACAGTTTTCTCTAGTGAAAGGTAGGCCAGGTAACCTACCGTCATTGTCCACGCTGTTTAGCTTGGGCTGAACAGAACAATTGTTTAAGCATAATTTGCATGCAGGTGATTCAAGCTACATCATTCAGCAAGACAACAAACATGTACTTGCAGAATTTACAATAAGGTATCACATTTTCCCTCTGTAAAAGTTCGACATCTGCATACAACGCTCTTGAACAATGTATGCACTTTACAAAGTAACTCAAAAAACAAATGCCTTAACATAAAACCTGGTGGGACAGCTGAAGTTGATGGATAAAGCAATTAATTGTGTGGGCCATCATGAACATAATTCACCCACGAGAAAACTTGTGTAGCAATTCTTCCAGTACTGCGAGCCGCAGGCACCCAAGCTCAGACACCCTGCCTGGGTCAGCAGAGTAACCATGATCCTGAAAAATTGCTTCTGGGAGTGGTTCACTGGCTGCAGGGCTTCTCTGGGGGTCAGTGAGGTTAATTACATCGCTAGAGTATGGTTTTTTCAGAGGAGCGTACAAAGAGAATTTCGATGTGTTCCAATAGAAAGCAGTTTCCGCCATCAATGTCCTTGACCTCGTTGCGAACTATCAGACGCTTCAAAGCTGCTGCAAACTGCTTTGCTGTTGGGTTGTCATTGCAGCCCCCAAATGATTTTATTGCAGCAAAAAGTAACTAAAGGTGGTCCTGAATTAGCTTGGAAGTCGGAAGATATGCCAATAGGCCATTTTCTGTAACCAAGTGGTTGTATAGACGGTTGTCTAAGCACACCACAAAGCGAATGAAGCCTGTCTTTTGGTTGGTACCTGTCATTAGTTTACCAGCTGCAGACTCCCTAAGCGAGCAAAAGTAGGCCATAAGTTCTTTGACATACGCAGTGACAGAAGCCACATTTTCAGGACACAGCGGTCCTTTCTATTTTTCTTGCCTTATATGTCTTGAATTTAAAATGTCAAATGCGTTGTTGACATGTCTGATAAACTCTTCTGTTGGCAAGGAATTTGAAAATTTTGAATTTTTTTGAGCTCTGCAGTCACCAAGAGCATCTGCTACCGATTGACTAAACGTTTCAGCCAACAATGAGACTTAATGGGCTGGTTTTTCCAGGTGATATGTGCTTGTCTAAGTTTGTTTGCCAAATGTAGGCCCTCTGTGTATTGTATTTCATGCGGCTCATCTATGTGTTTCAACGATATAAACTGTTTGTTCGTATCTGAATAGCCTTTTATCAAACAGGGTGTGCCGCACTAGCTTCAACATGTGACAGGAATCCAACATGGCAAAGAAAAGCTTTTTTTGTCACTGGATGCGGAAAAGAAGCATCCAGCTTAGTTAGGTCCACCTTGCAGCCAAGGCTGTGCAGCAATCACAAATTCGCTGCAGCGCCATCGCAGGTCAAACTCACAATGTGTGCACCTTTTTCGTGAGTGAAGCTAGTTGCTTGCAGCACCAAATTGCGCCTCTGCTCACCACCAAGGCCATGCACTAGAAAGTAGCCAATCGGCAGCTTCCATCTGCCATCGATTGCAGCAAGCATTAAAACAAATGTATCTTTGGCAACTGGAAAGCTGTGATCATTGACATCAATGCCCATGTCATCATATCGATGACATGGGCTCTTCCCATCCCACACCACTTCACTGAATGGCCATCTCATCCACAACCAGATTGCACAATGTAGAGAGCCGTGCTTTACCTTGATAGCCAATGCAGTCATTGCCTCTTTTGAAAAGCCAGCAGCCCTATCAATGGATTGATATCATTTACAGTGTCTTTGGATGCGGGAGGCATGTGTTGAAAACAGCTCGTACATATCTGTATGATCTAGGGGAATAAAAATGCAAAGTCAGTGCAAATGGCCTGAGCTCTGGCGATTAAGCGAGTGACATTGCTGGCACCAGGCTTATGTGGCAGTTGACGCATGAGCAAGTCTTTTTTTTGCCTCACCAAGACTCTGCAATATGGCGACATCCTTATTTCCTAGAATGTGATTGTCAGATAAATATTGTATGACATCTTCGAGATGAGCAACCTTTTAAAAGAGCTGTTGATGGGATTGCCGCAGAGTCTTCATCTTCTTCGTCGCAATTTGTAATCGTGTGAAGCCATACTTCATGCCTCAGAAAGGCCTTTTCAGGCGCGTCTTCTGCTGGCTGTGGCTGCAAAATATCACGCGCTGTAACAGGTGCATGAGCGACCAACATGACACAAAGCACGTACGCAGAACTAAGTACTTAATTGTTGTGACACACACTCTTGTGCAAGCTATGAAGAATATAATGCTTAATTTTAGGTCATTACCTTGCTCACGACGGTTTCTGTTTACACTTTTGTGAACTTAAAAACTGTGGGGGCATTAAACTGCCATCCACACGAGCTTGCTAGTGCCACTTAATTTTGTTTGTTTATTTATTTGCTAAATACTGCAGGCCCATCTGGGCCCAGGCAGGAAAGGTAGAAGTACAAAACAACTAACACAGAATAGGCCAATGTAGCATAGTTCAATGAGAGATGTTTCACAGAAGCCATTTAGTTTGAGTGGGCAAAATATACTGAGCTCATATATCACTGCTCATTGTGACCGATCGAACATATAGAGAGCATAGAAAATTGTGAAAAACCTGTTGTTCTTATAGTTATTGTGTCATTTGAATGGAAAAGAGAAATTGAAAACGGATTATTGGTCGTTAATTGGTGTTTAATGCAAACCCTGAGGAAACTCATACCGCTGCGGACAAATAATAATGTTTCAGTATTTAATTAGATGCTTGCCGTGATCATAAATGTTAGTGTCCAAGTGCAGTTCCACTGAGTGACATTTATTATGCTTTAGCTATTAAACAGTTGCCACGAAAATATATGCTACTTCACTTGCAGTTACCTAAGGAAACATGTAAGAATTGTCGTGGTCGAGTATTATCCTCACCATAGTATGCCTTGCTGTTCTAGATGTGGCTGGGTTGTGTGTAGGCAGTGCTGCAGAAGCTTCCCCCTTGAGAGTCCTGGGGGGCCTTGGACTGGGAGACTGGACAAAATACACCTCGTGCAATGAGGAGGGACTGCTTACTGCAACATAACTTGAAATTGCTGACCGTGCAAACGAAACATCACATGCAGAGTTGAAGCTAAAGCCCAGGACTAATAGCGACACCATTGGCTTCATTTAAAATATAAGCACAATTATGACCAGCAAGCAGTACATTGTTAGGGAGATCAGTGGCTGTGGCTATATACTGTATTTTTTATCTACTGTCCCAAAAACTGTTGATAAAGCTTACCAGCACAGTTGGCATGTTATAAATTTTATTACTGTAGTAAATGTTGGAGCCTAGCAAGGGTGTTAATTATGTGTGTAATGAGAGGACATGGCTGAAGTATAATTCAGAGAAGGAGTGTGTTTTTCTTATTCCAACTTTACTGAAAAAAAGTGGTTTTTCATCTTACATAACACTGCTTTGCTGCAGTTTGTTTTATTTTACTTATCTTGTACTTATCCTACATTGACTAAAATGAGATTATGATGTAGCATATATGGCTTTCATTCACTAGCACTCGCTTTTGCTAGTGTTAACAATGAAATTTGAACGCAGTATGCTTGTCACCTGTGTCAAAAAGGCTGTAATGTAGCCAATTATAGGTTGAACAGTTCTATCTTTCTCTGCATTCTGAGCATTACTAATAGATCTTTTAAATCTGTCGAAAACATCCTACAAAAATCTCCCCGCAGGGGCGTCTGCGTCAGCAGGCGTTTGGTGAGTTGCGCCACCACGTACCCGAGCACATGAGGGTTGGACCCTCCCGCGTGTAGCCGTGCGTGGCTTAGCCGTGTCTGGGGAAAGGGGGATCCTGGAGGTTGAGCTGATGCCGGGTGTTCGGACCTTTAAGGCCCCCCGGCGGAGACAACACACCTCTTAGGCCTCTGCTTCACATAGACGGCACCGCTGGGCTGACCCACCCAGGGGAAATCGGCAGTTGCCTTTTCCTATCCTCCTCTTAAATCTTCGTCTTTCTCTCTCACTTTCAATCTATCCTGTCTTCTTCTCTCTTCTATTTACTTCTGATCTTCTGGGCAGCGAGGGTTAACCTTGTGTGCGATAACCAACCTTGGTTATACATATTGGGTTATAGTGGCTGTGTACTGCTGGCGCTGGTAGGCTTTGTGTACACAGAATCTTGCCTCGTCCCCTTGTTGGGCTCCGTGGTGGGCGGCTGGCACAGCTGCCGAAAATTAAATACATTTATGGCTTTAAGCTCATTCCCAAAGCTGCCTGATCGCTCTCTTTTGAAAAGAGGGCGCACCGATGAACCTTTAAACTTTTTCGCCAAGAGCAAAGAGATCTTCCCACGTTACCACGTGATTCATGCTGAATCCTCCCAAAAGACTCTAAGAACCCTATCTCCTTTTGTTGTCGCGAAGTGCCTCACCGACATTCTGGGCCCAGGATACAAAATTACGAAAATGGCCAGTGGCGACCTTCTCCTTGAAGTGCGTGACAAAATCCAACATGACAAACTGACAAATCTTGTTTCATTTGGTGACACCCAAATCTCAGTAAACCCTCATCGTTCCCTCAACAGCACACGAGGTGTAGTTTCAGAACAGGACCTACTAGAATTGACAGAGGCAGAGCTCCTAGAGGGCTGGAAGGATCAACACGTAACAAATGTACAGAGAATTAAGATCCGGCGAGACGATAAGGAAATTCCGACAAAACACCTGATTCTCACTTTTTGTACCAGCACACTCCCCGAACAAATTGAAACAGGCTACATCAAACTCAATGTCAGACCCTATATACCAAATCCCCGACGCTGTTTTAAGTGCCAAAGATTCGGTCACGGCTCTCAGAGCTGCCGCGGCCGTACCACCTGTGCCAAGTGTGCGTCGCATGACCACCCCGCGGACAACTGCAACGACCCACCCCACTGTGCAAACTGTGAGGGTGAACACCCGGCATATTCACGCTCCTGTCCCACATGGAAAAAAGAAAAAGAAATTATAACGCTCAAAGTAAAACAAGACATCTCCTTCAAAGAAGCACGAAAACGCCTCTCATTTGTGGGGCCTTCTTTCTCCGAAGTGGCACGGCAGGGGGCACTGCCACAACGGTTCTCGGCGGCCGTTCGGACCACGCAGAGTGGACCGGCGTTAGCGTCACCCGCCCCCACTGCGGTATCAGCTAGTGCTGTTCCGCCAGCTAGCAAGCAGAGCCAGCAGCCCTCCGGGCCTGCGGGCTCTAGGACTTCTAGGGCCTCTGCTCGCGCAGAGAAGCCCGAATCACCCGCGAGCGTACACCGCGAGCGGGCATCCAGCGCCTCGGCGGAGGCGATGGATACATCGCCAAGTGGATCGGCGTTTCAGACGCCGAAGGATCGGCGCAGCTCTCAGGAGCGCGCAAAAAAAGACAAACCCCGCATCACGGGGCCTGCAAAGGGCCCTGTGGGCTAATTTAGTTTTTTTCTCTTAAACACACAGCACAAACTACTGTAAACATGGATACACAAATATTACATTGGAACATCAGAGGTCTCCTCCACAACCTCGATGACGCCAAAGAACTCTTATGTAAGCTTAATCCCAAGGTGCTGTGTGTACAGGAGACATATCTAAAACCCACACAGACAGGCTTTCTCCCGCAATTTGCTATCTTCCGCAAGGACCGTGACGACGCCAACACCTCGTCCGGTGGTGTTGCAATAGTAGTTGATAAATCCGTCGCATGTAGAGCTCTAGATCTTCGAACGCCTCTTGAGGCAGTTGCGATTCGAGCCTTACTGCTTGGAAAACTAGTCACTATTTGTTCTCTCTACATACCACCTAATTATCGACTCCAAAGAACAGAACTTGAGGGATTAATAGATGCCCTGCCACATCCTTACATATTGGTTGGCGATTTCAACGCACACAATACACTTTTGGGAGACTCCCGATGTGACTCACGAGGCCGAATAATAGAACAAATCCTGCTCTCTTCAGGTGCCTGCGTGCTAAACAGGAAACAACCAACATATTACAGCATTGCACATAATACATACAGTTCCATAGACCTAAGCGTAGCATCACCGACCTTAGTGCCCTTATTAGAATGGAATGTTATTATGAACCCCTATGGCAGTGATCATTTTCCTGTGTGCCTTAAATCTACAAGAGAACATCATCCTCCCCCACACGCGCCTCGATGGAAAATTGCGTCCGCAGACTGGGAAAAATTTAAGACAATGACGCACATGCCTCGTAATGCTCTTAGCGATTTTAATATAGACGATGCTGTTGCTTATTTTACCGCTTTTATCATTGACTGCGCATTAGAGTGCATCCCACAAACGAATGGTACTCCAAAGAAACGGCGAGTGCCCTGGTGGAACGAGGACTGCAGGAATGCGCGGAAAAAACAGAATAAGGCTTGGGGCATGCTACGCCAGTCTCCAACAACTGAGAACCTCATTAACTTCAAACGTATAAAATCCCAAGGAAGACGAATACGGCGCATTGCTAGGAGAGAAAGCTGGGAAAAATATATCTCTAGCATTAATTCCTACACGCAAGAAGGAAAAGTATGGAACCGGCTGACAAAAACAATAGGTCGTCAACCCTACCTCCTGCCTCTGGTCGATAACCAAGGCAACAACCTTGAACACCAGGCGAATGCTCTTGGACAGTATTTCGAGCAAGTGTCCAGCTCCGACCACTATTCAGAGTCATTCCTTAAAGAAAAACAATTAGCAGAAAGCAGGCCGCTGAACAGGAAATGTAATGAAAATGAACTGTACAACCGTCCGTTCAGTGTTGCCGAGTTCAGAAATTCCATAAACAATTGTCAAAGCTCTGCCCCCGGAGCCGACAGGATTATGTATGAGATGATAAGGCATCTTCACTCTGACGCTGAAATGGCGCTGCTGTCCCTCTTTAACACTATTTGGGCGGCTGGGTACCTTCCACTCGTATGGAGAGAAGCCATCGTAGTACCCATTCTAAAACAAGGTAAAGATCCATCCTCAGTGGAAAGTTACCGCCCCATTGCTTTAACTAGTTGCCTTTGCAAACTTTACGAAAAAATGATAAACCGCAGGCTTTTACACTTCCTTGAAACAAATAAACTGCTCGATCCGTATCAGTTCGGTTTTAGAGAAGGCCGTTCCACGACAGACAGTCTTGTTCGCTTAGAAGCAAACATCCGTGACGCCTTTATCCACAAACAGTTCTTTCTGTCTGTCTTCCTCGACATGGAAAAAGCGTATGATACAACGTGGCGGTATGGAATATTGCGAGATCTCTCAGAAATTGGTATCCGCGGGAAAATGTTTAACATAATTGAAAGCTACTTATCAAATCGCACTTTCCGTGTTAGAGTTGGTAATGCTCTATCCAGACAATTCACACAGGAAACTGGGGTGCCACAGGGAGGTGTACTCAGCTGTACGCTTTTTATCATAAAAATGAACTCCTTACGTTCAGCAATACCGCGCGGCATGTTTTATTCTGTATATGTAGATGATGTACAGATCGGCTTCAAGTCATGTAACCTCGCAATTTGTGAACGACACATCCAATTAGGTCTTAACAAAGTGTCTAAATGGGCCAGTGAAAATGGCTTTAAACTTAATCCCAATAAAAGCTCCTGTGTTCTATTCACACGGAAGAGAGGACTGGCCGCAGATCCCAATATAGAGTTAAATCGACAGCGCATACCTGTGCACACAGAACACCAATTTTTGGGCATCATTCTGGACAAAACGCTAACTTTCATTCCACACCTAAGAAATCTTAAGCAGAAATGCCTTAAAACAATGAATATTCTGAAAATCTTGTCGCATGCGACATGGGGCAGTGACAGGAAATGCCTTATGAACGTATACAAAAGCCTTATACGTACGCGCCTTGACTACGGGGCCGTGGTGTACCAGTCGGCCACTCCAAGCGCTCTAAAGATGCTTGACCCTATCCATCATCTAGGTATCCGCCTGGCGACCGGTGCCTTCAGGACGAGTCCTGTAGAGAGTCTCTACGTTGAAGCTAACGAGTGGTCACTTCATCTTCAGAGGTCATACTCTAGTTTCATTTACTTTCTGAAAGTCAACGCGAACCGCGACCATCCCTCTTACGAAGCCATAAACGACATGACATCTGTAACGCTGTTTGCTAATCGACCTGCAGCTAGAGAACCATTTGCTCTGCGCGTAAGAAAGCTTTCTGAGGAAATGGGAGTTCAGATTCTTGAGCAAAACCTTATGGTACCAGCGAAGCCATTGCCACCGTGGCAGTGGCAGCTCATAGAATGCGATACATCGTTCGTAGAGATTACAAAGCATGCTCCAGAGGCACATATAAGAATGCATTTCCTAGAACTGCAGTCCAAGTACTCATGCACAGAATTTTACACTGATGCTTCGAAGTCAAATGCCGGTGTTTCGTATGCAGCTATCGGCCCACTGTTTTCAGAGTCCAACGTTCTGCACCCGGAAACAAGCATATTCACCACAGAGGCTTACGCAATACTGTCTGCTGTTAAACAAATAAAGGAAACAAAGCTACAAAAAGCCGTTATCTTCACAGACTCCCTATCTGTTGTAACATCTCTCATGTCATTCAAGAGTCACAAAAATCCTGTACTCACTGAGGTATATTCCCTCCTGCGCAAAGTATATACATCTAATCAGCACATCATAATATGTTGGGTGCCTGGGCACAGAGGAATTGAAGGCAACATGCTTGCAGATGGAACTGCCACATCCAGTGCAACGAAAGCTGGCAACTCATCTATAGGTATCCCAGCCACAGACCTGAAGCCATTTTTACGAAAACAACTTAGAAGACACTGGCAACAGATGTGGGACACTAAGACTTCCAATAAACTTCATTTAATCAAGCCCCGCTTAGGAAATTTCCCACTAATGACAAAAATACGGCGAACTGAAGTGATTTTTTGCCGCCTTAGGATAGGCCATACCTATGGCACACACTCTTATCTGTTGACCGGCAGCGAACCTCCTACCTGCTGTAAGTGTGGCGAGACACTGACCGTCCTCCACGTCTTGCTGGAGTGTCGGAAAGTGGAACCTGAAAGGAAAAAAACACTTCCCTCTAGCCTACCGACAGCATATTCCTTTTCATCCGAGAATGTTCCTTGGTGCAGACCCGTTTTTTCACAGAAAATCAGTTTTTAACTTTTTACAGGATGTTGGCGCATTACAAATTATTGGCCCACAAGTATCGTAGCATCGCCTCTCGCCCGAGGCCCCTGCTGCGATAGTAGCGCCTTGTAGAGCACCTGCCTCCAGGCTTAAGGGCCTCGGTGAGGCAGTAGTGCTACTGGTATTTATACATTTTAGTATTTTACTCCGTCCGAGTATACCTTTTTAGTTCACAGCACACCTCACGAACCATTGTCATCAATTTATTATGTTTACATGTTACTACTGGTTTTAGGCCCCTATACAGCCGTGTTATATCTTCAGTCAGCCACGTTTTCCCTTTGTAATCATTTGTATCATCGAACACACAACACCACCGCTTGGCGCTCTTTGGCCATTATTGGCCCTTGCGCCATAAAACACCACATATCATCATCATCATCCTACAAAAAGCTGTATGACAGTCTCATATGCATTTTCACACTTAAATAATTACTTTAAGGATGAAATCCAAAATATATATTACAGGGAAACACCAGATTTTTGCAAAGCAGATCAGAACATGAATGAAACAAGGCACACATGTGAGAAAATGTCTTAAGCAAGCTCTGTGATCATTACGACAATCAAACATGCCAGGACATGTTGGATTTCGGAAGGCTCATCAGCGATGTCTGAATCAGTCAAGGACGTGCTAGCAGATGTAGCAGTACCCTCTGCTAGCACGTCAATCAGGCAAGCCCTCAGAGATGTCCATATCCATTGTGACTTGAGAGAGACCTGCCTGAATATAAGAAAAGAATATTTCACTTCAGGAATGGTGGGGAACATCTACCACAGTCATGAAAACGGTATGACCAAACTGGAAACAAGCATTATGGCTGCATACAGGTATGCATCAACTTACTGGCTCAACTTGATGCTGTTATGTTCCCGTGGATGTAGCTGCTTCACTTTAAGGTTGACTCATTGCTGTGGAATCGTCCTTTGCAAGCGTCTGCAGTTAAAGAATAACCCACCAGATATTTTTAAGGTCCAACAATAACATTTGCTGTGGAATGCATTTACACAACCTTTGCAGAGTCATGCAAAAGACCTCGCATGATCTGTGCATGCTTTCCCTACACACCGCATCCCCTTGTGTAGAAAACTATGTTTGATCTAAGTGTGCTTGTAAAATACACATACAGCTAATTGAAGCTCGGGGAAAATGGAGCTGTAGTAACTTTGCAGTGCATGTTTCACAGAAAAATATCAAAGATATAGCTGTAACACATACATAATGTAATGTAATGCCCCCATGTAATGCCTCCAGGCCTTCAGGGTACTACTAATAGATGAATTAAAATGATGTTCACTCCTGTAATTTAAGGTAAAACTGCGTTACTTCATCTCAACTGTCATTTACCTGTTGTTTAAAATATGCCAACCAACATCATATCTTCTGAAAAAAAAAGAAATATATTTAGTCTCAACATGGGGAGTGACTGAACTTTGCAACATAATGTTTGAACTTTGCACTCACAAGCCGAGTTACTACGAGCAGAATATTCGCTACAAGATTATTGTTCTTGGCGACTATTGCAAAACTTGGTATGTTATGTGAAGACTAATCTTTCATGGTTTCTTCAATTATTTAGTTTTATTGCACTTTTGATTGTTTTCAGCCACAAGAAATACATACAAAATTCAGTCAATAATAATTTTATAGCAGGAAATGTAATTCTTCGACAATAAATAGTTTCACATTGTGGGCTTTTTAGGAGTGTACGCTAGCTGATAAAAGTACTTTAAGGAGAAATAAATGTTTAACACTTAGTGGGAATTATGACATGGTTGGAAAAAAATGGCTTGAATCGTATCGCACCACTATTTCGTCTGTTATAATTCACACGAGCACGTATAGTCACTAACGATCGCTAATATTGCAGTTCCATTTTCATAAATAAAAAACGTTCATTGTACTTACCTATTGAAGGACAGACCATCGCGCCGATTTTGTGTTCGATTAGAGCATCCTGGCACACAACACTTCATCACGCAGGTTCGCCTACTGCTGACGGGAGCTCTCGCCGGTCTGCTAAGAGGCCGAAGAGTTTGAGCAGATCTCGAGCAACAGTGTCGACTGCGCTACCTTAACTACGAGCCGGCACGGCCCTAAGTATGTTCGCAGTCTCCGGCTCGCCAGTCCATCCTTGGGCACAAGACGGGACGAATTTTGTTCCAGTAGGGAAACAGTCTCTTCGGACCCTGTACGCTCGCTTAATCGCCTGCACATTTTGCGGGGGCGAAAGGCATCATTGTTTCCCAAAAGACGTCGTCAAACGCAACGAATCGTCGTCGGAAGGGCGGCTTGGTTGCCTTTACACGTTTGCAGGGCGAAAGGTTCCCTCGTTTCCCTGAAACCACACCGAAACGCAACCAGTCGTCCTTGATGCGGTCCTCCCAGGTTGTTTGACGCAATGCCGGTTAACCGACGCCTTCGTTCGCAACAGCCTTGGCGCCTTTGTGCTAATTAAGCGGCGAGACTCAACTGCTTCACACACTCGAATTCCTTCACTAACCTCGGCGCGCGTTTGCCACGCCGAGTATGTGCGCATATTCCGAAACACCCGCAGCAGACGAAGCCGAAGCCACCGAAGCGAGCCGAGTAAAATCTACCGCTTGCCTATCACGTGAGGGCCTATTTCCCATCATTCCATTCCTCTAAATTTTTTATGACTAGGCTTCAAGATTGTCACGTGACGCTCCCTTCTAGTTTTTTTTTCCTTCCTCCATGCCCACCCTATTCGCCTGACCTTGCACGCCTTTCTCCAGCGTGCACATCGACTTCCTTTTCAGTGTCACTGCAAATGTCTCCAGAAGAAAACAAGGGTATATTACTCAAAATTTTTTTTGAAAAGCCACTGTTACTGAAGGGTAACAACCTGGGCAGATCTGCAGAGGACGCATTGAAAGTGCCAGGCCAGCTCGTTCTATTTACTCTATTTGTTCCGTGGTAATGAAACTAGGGAGGAACGTAATATTCAAGTAGCCGAATAGTTTTTGCATTGCTTAATTAATTTCCTGGGTCTGTAATGGGTAACTGTAATCAGTAACACTTTTGTTCGTAAGTAGTTTACTTGTAATCGGTTACTTTTTTTTCTGTAACGTGTACAAGTCTGAGAGAAACGCTGCACACCCTTGTGACTTTTTCTTGTCCCCAAAGTTGAAGATGAGGTTCAAAGGACGTCGGTTTCACACTGTTGAAGTCGTCCAGTCGGAATCGGAGGCGGGCCTCAACAGACTGTCGTCTAGAGAGTTCCACGAATGCATGGAATCGTTGCAGAAGCACTGGAATTGGTGTATACATGCTTAAGGGGACTACTTTGAATGAGATAGTGCTGGTTAGGCGTTATGGTGAACACATTTGTTTTATGACTGAATTCCCGGAACTTTTGGGTAGCACCTCGTATACCTATTTTTGCGATTGCAACACGTAAATAGTATTCCAGGGTTGAATAAAATGCAGCTGCATACAAAATTGCATTACAGACTTGGAGAAACGTTCAAGGAACATGGACGTTTTGCTGGCGTCTGTCACAATTAGTCGTTTAAATATAAATGGCTAACCAGTGAAGGGCATCGGGAGGATGTCAACCAGATTTTAATCGACCAATTGAAACGGCTTTTCGATGGCTCGATAGCGATGGCCACTTCAGACGTTGATGCGAGGCAACTACCTATGGGCGATATTGAAGTTTTTGACTTGCCCTGCCACAAGCGCCTTCCCTTAAACCCAACACCAATGACGAGCTACTCTTCATAGAAAGCCGAGCCCTGAGCATCGCCTCATTGAGTAACCACAATCGTGTGACTTACCACACCACCCTTACTTTCTCCAGCGTGCACATCGACTTCCTTTTCAGTGTCACTGCAAATGTCTCCAGAAGAAAACAAGGGTATATTACTCAAAAATTTTTTGAAAAGCCACTGTTACTGAAGGGTTACCTGGGCAGATCTGCAGAGGACGCATTGAAAGTGCCAGGCCAGCTCGTTCTATTTACTCTATTTGTGCCGTGGTAATGAAACTAGGGAGGAACGTAATATTCAAGTAGCCGAATTGTTTTTGCATTGCTTAATTACTTTCCTGGGTCTGTAATGGGTGACTGTAATCAGTAACACTTTTGTTCGTAAGTAGTTTACTTGTAATCGGTTACTTTTTTTTCTGTAACGTGTACAAGTCTGAGAAAAACGCTGCACACCCTAAATTGAATCCAAACTCGTGGACTAACTACGTGGTATGAAACAATGGGTTCCACCCTGTTTATCACGACACGCGTGTCTAGTCAGGGCGACTCAAGGACGTTAAAACTAGCTTTCCTGACCAAGTGCTCCCATTCATTTTAAATAAAGTGCTATATCTGACACAGCCTGCATTCGCGATTGTGGTGAGCCCCCAATTTTTTGTTACAAACCATTCCTCGCCTTTAAGTAAAATTCAGTGAGAAGTACGTTAACTCTCGCTCATTCTACTTCTTCAGCCACGCGGTACTTTCTTCTCGCACGCGAGAAACCCCAAGTCCTTCATGAATAGAAAGAAATGGTTTCTTTAAATAACTGGTTCGTTAGGTTAAGCTACCCTCCGATCAACGCTGTGGTTGTAAGGCTTTTCCAGCAGCGGCGTAAAACGCGCGCACCCAAACGCGTCGACCGTTGCCTTCTTTTTCGAGTCACACTCAGTTTCTCCGTCTCTTCCTCTTCATATTTACCTGCTGTGGGCTCCGCGCGCTCGGTGGCCGTGACAGGTGGAAGGGTGCTGCTGGGAGCAAGCTTTCTTCTCCGGCGGAACGACCCGGCAGTACCTAGTGTTCCTGCTTCCTCCGCATCATCGTTGCCGAGTTTCTGCGCGTTCCTTTGTTTTCCGCGCCTGCTCTGTGGACGTTTCGGCCCGCGCAGGACCCCTCCCTGGATGGGCGCGCACCGCGCGTCGCGGTCCAGCGACCGGCGCGAGGAAGTCGGCCACACTGGTCTTGGCGCGGAAGGGCGTCTCCGCCGCCTATAAAACGTGCGTCCTCCTTCCCTTGAGACCTTGTGCACGGTCAGGGACACACACAAACGCATCATGGCCAGGCGAACGGGACCATCACTGCTGGCACTGCTCGTGGCAGTGCTCCTGGTGGCGCCAAGCTCTGAGAAGAAGCTGCTCAAGCTGGCGCTGCTGATGTCCGGAGGAACCACCTTCATCCCCATACCGGTGCCGCTCAACAAGAAGGTGCAGCACACCAAGTTTGTGCCGTACAACATGCCGTACCCGGTGCCAGTGCCGTGAGTTGCTACTCTTCTAACCTTGGCGTCTGTGAAAGTAGTGCCGGGAGGGTTTCTACTGCAGCGATGCAGCCACAGTGTCTGGCACTGCTAATGCATGTGGTTGATGCGAGGTGGCAAGAGCAGTAAGTGCTTTGCAGGAACATCGCACGTCAGCAGAATTTCCCTTGGTTGGAGTAGTTTTACGCAATAGTGGTTACTGGGGGGGGGGGGGGGGGGGGGGGGGGCGGTTAGACATCGCTGCGTACATGTATGGTCAACTCGCCGGCGCGGTTAATGAACCTCTATAACCTATTAAAAACGGCAGATGTATCGTTTTAAGAGGTCATTCATTCAAATTCCTGTAATGAACTTTTCAATTGCACTGCTGTGAGAAAGGCGGTAATGTGCCTCCTCCATTATAATTAGGCAGTTAATTTATATGTCGGCAGTTCTGCGTAGGCATCACGCCCACTGGTCGGTTTTTATTTGATGTGCCTTGGCCTGTGCTGGTGCTCCGGTGGCATCAAAGAAAATGAAAAAAGCTCGAGAGGCTAGGAAGCGGCCACCCGATTCAACTACATCCTCTTAACTATCGAAAAAAATCTAGGCATGCAAATTTTAAAACGTTTATCGCACACGGTTTCAACAGGTCACAAAACAAGATAGTAATATAAAAGTGTGCTTGAAGCCAAAACGCCGAGGCCACATATGTGGACACAACTAAAGCGGAAACTTCCTGTGAGCTGCTCGCTGCCATTCTTTTTGTTTTCTATGGATGCCTCAGCCGGGATATGGCGTCCACCTTTGGATACTAGGTAAGGTATTGCACAGGCAAAGAAAGCCGCGCAATTAAAGAGCCTCGGATATTTTCGCCGAGGAGAATTCGGCCCAACAGAAAAAGGCGGCCACGTATGTGGATACTGTTGGCGAAGAGGTTAAATGTTACAATGCTCTTGCACATAATGAAATTAATTTATTTGGATAGGCGCTTGCTTTACGCCGATTACAGTCATTTTGCTTCGGCGGTACATTAGCGAGCCAGGTATTAACGGCGTTAATTATTCCAACCACGTGACATGCAATCTAGCTCTCTGCTCTGCCCAAGAAGTAGATGTCTGATTGTAAAAGCTCACAGATTGAGAGATGATGCAGTGGTCTTTAACAACGGCCTTGTGCATCTCAACCGGAGTTAAATGCTTAATTAAAAGCCATTTTCCCCTTTCACGGACGAACTTGGTGGGATAGAAAGAAGCGCCCAGAAATATACGACACAGACCTAACAGCACTGCGATACCTTGGAACCAAGCACCAATTAAAGCAAACTCAAGTGCTTCACAAATGAATAATGTGGAAGCGTATTCTCGATTTCTCCTTTCCAGGGTCCATACGCACGAGCATGTGAGTCACGGCAGCAAACACGCGCATGTCAACTACGATCACAAGCACGACCACTCGAGGAGCAAAGTCGTGGTTATCGATGGCGACCACCACGGCGGAGGTCACTACGGTGGGCACTACGGTGGAGGGCACTATGACGACGGCTACTGGTGACCGCATGGACGAATCCTCATCCAAGAGTCCCCAATCAAACATATCCCGGCTGCGAAGCCTCAGCCCAGCCTCGTCGCCATATGTGCATGAGCCACTGCGTTGAAGGGTCCGAAAGCATCGACAACTGTCATTTTTTTCAAACGCGAATGTATGGACATCACAGAGAGACGATGATACTCAGGAAACGGCGAAAACGGGTAATTGACGGTATTTCACCGTAACAGGGTACATTGAAAGCACGGAGAAACACGGAATCTGCGACTACATTAGTGGACATTACCATGATGCGTTGTACAAATGTGACTGTCGGCGACAACATTGTGATAGTGAGCGCGAAGAACCCAATTCCCATATTCTAACGGTTCATGCGTTCGTAGGGCGGATCAGTCAGACTCCCTCCTCCCCGTTGTTTTTGTTAGATTGAGACGAAAATCAACAGAGGAATCGTTGTCGCTTCTTGCTGACGACAGCTACACTTTTGCACTTGGAATCGCAGTGCACGAAATTGTAACAGAGCTGATGAAATTGTTGTCCGCCTGTATAGATGGGTTATGGACAAAACATTTTATAAGTCATTGTTGCAGTATCTCCATGAAGCGGCCCTGCACGCTTATATTTAGCTCCATTATGACGTTATGCCACGTGGCAACCCAAACTCTTGTTTTAATCGTCCCCATCAATGTGCAAACTGAATTGTTCTGCGCGGACAGCCTTACCATGTACTCTGAGCTGCGGTATGATAAATTGTAAGAAATTTCGTACTCCTTTAGTCTGGTAATCTAAGGTATCGCTGCGCTGCCGGCAGCTAGCCACTATAGGGGGGGTCAAAAAAATAGAGAAGAAATATCAAGTCAGGGATTGATTTATTTGACAATATTGAAGGCGTTGGCAACCTTTCTTACCGGTATTTCCACCATATTTTGATTTGCTTGCGCCAAGGAGGTTTACAAAAAAAAGAACTTCCTGAGCTCGCGCAAACGACTCCCATGTGGGTCATGTATATAAGTTGGCTGTACAGAGGAGTGGGCAGAAATTGTATGATTGCGTGTTCCGTTAAGCGCATTAAAAGCGCGGTGTCCAGAAGCAATCGTACTTCTCCTTCGCGATTACCTTATGTGCAGTACTGTCCTTGTTTCGAAACTGTAAATAAAACTTCATGAAGCATGTTGCTTTTCGTTGTATTTGTCTACAGACCGATCTTGTAATTCTCTGTACGATGAATAGCAGTGAGCAGTGCCTATGAAAGGACACTACTTGTGCTCTAGACAACGTCCTGCCGGCGCACCAGAGATAGTACGTTTGGCTCCATGCCTCTATTTTTCTTTAGTTCAGCGTCAGCTATTTAGTATCCTGCTTATATATAGATAACTTCTGGTACACAAACTTATATTTTACGACACTTGTTCATCCATTCCACAGTAATATTCCAAATCCTAGAACCCTTGTACTCGTTCTACTGTTTTGATAGATACTGGCCTTTCTCAACGTCTTTTTCAACGGGCCGCTGTGAGCTTCATGCGCAACTGCTGAGGTGCACGATTTTTTACAATTTTTGCGCTGTTCGACCACTCCATTTACGGGCAAGGTTGTGTGTTGGTGACTAGGAGTGCTGAATCCAAACGTATGTTGCACCGACAAGACGATGCCTTCAATTTAGCGCTTTACGCAACCACCTACTATTTGTAGTTAAGTGGCAGTTAGGAAAATAGTGAAACGAACAAGAACGCGTAAGAACCAGTGACGCTATTGCGACCGGCAAAACAGCGTTTGTAACTTTTTGATAAATATGGTTGAGAGGAAGCGTGGCCAGAGAAAAGCGAGTTTAATATTGGGCGCTCGTTGGTGGTGCATATTGAGACGCACCGCACGGGAACGTAAGACGAACAGTAGACGGACAGAGCGAACACGACAGATAGACAAAGAACTTGAACAATCGCCATAAGAGCTTCGTACCAGATGATAGCTGAACCCGCCATATAAAAAATACAACCGTTACTGGAAGAAGTTTGCCTATCAGTGGCACATCTAATAATTGGCGGTTAGACAAAATGTACTACACAAGACGCTGTGGAAGCAATACTTAAGACGCATAGAAGTAGAAGGGTTGCCAGTCGGGACATTTCGGGCTGCCGCCAACCACTCTTGACTTGCCCAGCGTAGTTTTAAGGGATACACTTCTATAAATGTGGCTACAGTATTCTGAAGATGCCAGATTGAGTAAGTTCAACTAAATTATCTTCTACTATGAACATCATCGATGGTCCTCTGAAAAATATGACAAGACTAAGGCTTCCATCAGCTCTTTAGCGGCCGCACCAGCTACTGCTGTAATATACAAAAATGACCACAAAAATGAGCATTACGGACTTCTCTACGGTTACTATGTGCTCCATTTTAGCAATGCGAGAATAGCAATTGCACGTGCGTGTAATGAACTGAGCTGTTCGGTTTTGGAGAGCTTCAATAAAGGAGATTACACAATTTTGGAGCGACGATCAAATCATATTCAGGCTGCGGGCGAGCAAAATACAAGTAGTAAACTAGTTCATGGACATCAGCTGAACACCTGCACAAGTTGTGGCGTAGAAATCCCAGGGTTTTCGCAGATATACATTGATTATTTTAGCATGGGTGAACCAAGATAGGTTTCAAGCAAGATGAATACGTACTGATACATGGATGCACGAGGAACTCGAACAATATTTTTGATGCAGAAAAAAGTTTATATTATATATGTTGAGGATAGTGAAAATAAGTTTCCATTTGCAATTGATAATTGTGACTGGCCATTTTAATGCAGGAGTGACTTCGGAGGTGTAGGTAATGCTGCAGGTCCAGCTGAACATTACAGGCAATAATAATTCAAAATATTACGTCTTAAATATGGTCAGTGTGCACGGTAATGAAATGTTAGTGGACAGGTCTTTATAGCAGACTAAGAACAGGAGAGGCATTACAACGCTTCATTTTACGATACCCGATGTTACATCAGATAGGGACGAGGTAAAGTTATTTCCCGGTATGAACCGGTGACGAAGAGACAAACAATTCTTGAGTCAAGACATTGCTAAATTTCCGAATCAAAGAGCAGATGAATCTGATGTTAGGCGAGATTCAAGCTGCATGGTGTTAGTTTTTTTATTTATTGATACTGCGATCTTTCACAAGACCTTAGTAGGGTATGCTCTGGCGAAATCAAGAACGATAAAGTCGGTTTATGTGTTGCTATTGATGATGGCGGTGCAATTCAGTCGTGAACAGTAATCGGTGGTAATCTGATATAGGCACTTTCTAAGCCATGCTGATTGACAAATATGAGGTTTTTTTTCGTTGAGATGGCAGTACATGTAGCAAGTGTTGATAGCAACGAAATAAAGTAGATCACTCCGACCAAACAAGGGGCCCGTGCTATTACCTGTGCCCCCCCCCCCACTTCACAGCACACCATTTTTTTCTAGTTCACTCATGTTTGTTTGTGTACTGATCTAATTCTAGCCAGCTTGTTGGGTACAGACAACGCAACGTCACCGTCATATTTTGGAGTCACATTCTTTACGCCATGGGGCATGCGATGTATGTAAGCAATAGTGAGGGACATTTTTTTTTTTGCACGCGATGGCGTTTCGTTGGCAACAGAAACGCCATAACCCATTGACCGAGAAGAAAGGGAACCAAGGGGCCCGATTTTTTGTTAATGATATCATAAGAAGCCAACAAATATCCCAGAAAGTGGATGGGAAAACGGCGCCGCGGTAGCTCCATTGGTAAGAGCATCGAACGCGTAATGCGAAGACGTGGCATCGTTCCCCACTTGCGGCAAGTTGTTTTAAGTGCGTAGCACTTTAGCGGCCCGGGCTGTCGGCGTCTAATGTGATGTCATGCCGTCGTGGTCACGTGCAAAAACATTATCTGCCGAAAACTCGCGTCTCGTTCACTTGGTATATACCAAAATTGGCATGAAAGGGTATGACTGTATGACTAACATGTCTGATAGGTCATGACATTAATAAAATCACATGCTCGTCAGATACGTCATGATTAACGATAATGTGGTGCATATATACCCACATTGGATATGCGGGTATGAGCCAGGGATATGTGGGAATTAGCAGAAACTCATGAAAATTGCTTCCGAAACGCCAGTCTGGTACCAGCGCAAGGCAAGAGAGGGCGCAACCACCCCACAAGCGCTCGATTCCTCCTCACTTGTGCAAGAATAGCACAATATTACCATAATGGAAACACCGGCCCATCCCTGCTTCGCACTTCCCCAGGTTTCACGTTAATGGAGCTGCATTAGCGCTAGATTTGAACTACACAAACGCAGAATTTGAATCCAGCCCCTAATAAAGCTCCAATCCTGCTCAAATCCTGCGCTTGTGTAGTTCAAAGCAACGGTTATTTAACATACGGGAAACACCAGCGCATCCCTGCTTCGCACTTCCCCAGGTTTCACGTTAGTGGAGCTGGAATAGCGCTGGATTTGAACTACACAAGTGCTGATACACAGCGCTGATACTTTTTACGTTTCTTATAATAGTATATTCAATCACAAGCCTTCATAATTACACGAAACATGTTGTTGTGCAATAATAAAGCTAAAAGGGTTCCCTACGTCCAGTTTTTTTTTAAAGCGAAGCTTTCTACGTCTCACTGATTCGCCCGTGAGCGCTGAAAACGCACTGCAGGAAAGCCAACTTACGCACTGCGCATCTGCACACACAATAGAACAACGGCGCGCGACATGCATATCGTAGAACACTACAGATTTTACATTCGCAGTTGTACCGATAAGAACAATGGGAACTGCAACGCCACGCTACCCAGATGAACTGTATATATATCTGCATTTCATTACACGCGTCGCACAATGCATTCCCGGCTGTCACCATGGGTAAGCCGCAGGGGCAGCGCACCGCAGAAGCGGCTGTCGTACGCGAACGTAAGCGCGACCGCGATCGGGCCCGTAAGGTCGATCCCGTGTATCAGCAGCGGCAGAGCCTCTTACCGTCTACCACAGCGATTACAAAGCAATACTGTGCAAGTGTAGAGTCATCCATGAAAGTGTGAGTGTGTGCGTGTAATCAACGGCTACATGATCTAAAATAAAGGCTATGCAACCTAAAGAAATGTGTCTTTCCTCAGCTTGCACGTTAAAAAAATACTATCCTAAGCAAGCAATCAAATCACATAGCATCGCATCGGGTCGCTCAGCATTTCTTGGGTTCGTTGCGTGGTCGTTGGCTTTGGACTTTCGAATGATTCCGTTTGCATGGGAGAAACCTTCGCATTCAATCAACTTTCTTTAAGAAAGGGGCTTTGATTTTTTTAACAGCGGAGCTGTTTAAGCTCTTGGTTGCGCCGCGTAGTGTGAACAAAAACAGCTACTGGCGATGACGTCAGCGCGCGTTGCCAAGCAACCACCTGCGGAGTGGTGTGTGCTTCGCCTCCTCTCCTTGCCGTGCACATGGTCACGGGCCATCAGGTAATAAGTTAAACTTAATTAGTGAATTTTTTAACACGAAAGTGTTTTATGCCGGGGTCCACCAAGACTTCACTGACGTATTTCCGTCACGGAAATACGTCATAGAACATAATGCAAAGAGAGAAACCAGAAGAAAAAGTTCCACAAACATGCAAAATTTGGAAATCGAACCCACGACCTCTCGGTCCGCGACGATAGATCGCCGAGCGTTTAACCCATTGCGCCACAAACGCATTTGCAGAGAGCTACACAGACGCGCCTTATATATCTAACACTCCTCCGTGTACCCGCGCTCTTGCTCGGGGCGGTGCCGCCGCCTACGAGCAGAAAAGAGAAGTACTGCATTATGACACTAGACAGTTTTAGCAGAGCGTTGCTTACGCTCCGCTCCGCTAACGTTTCACGCACACCACTGGTTGCATGAACTGCGTTGATTTGGCTTGTTTGACAAGTGCGTATGCCAGAGACGCCGGCCACGCGCGCTCAGCGCGGCTGTAAAACGGCAAAGCAACCAGTAGACGCACCCTAATGCTCCGCTCAAATGGCTTCGTAGCGGACCGTGGGCAGCGTTCTTCGTTCCGCTGCCGATATGAGCGTTGTGCGCACGCGCATTAGCGCTCCCGCTAGCGTTCCGCTGAGCGGCTCTGCGCGAATCGTTCGGACACGACGGTCTGAGCGGAGCGGACCGTGAACGCTCTGCTAAAACTGTCTACTAACGCGCACCGACAGTGAACGCTTCGGTGGTCTCAGCACTACGACGCCTCGATGCCAGCATTCGAAGGGACGCTGGCATCAAGAAGCACTACCAACGCCACCTAGGTGGCGTTCACCGTACTCAGCACAGCGGAGCGTGGCCTCCGCAATTAGCTCTGAAAATGTTTCTGAAGTTGATCGCGGAGGCTGCAATTACGACGCGCTGTACGCGCTGATTTGACTCGGTGACGATTCAGTTACGTGCTTTGTCTTGCGCGTTGTATTAGTGTGTCAGTTACGTGCTTCGTCTTTCGCGTTGTGCTAGCGTGTGCAGCGTAGTGCAGCTTCCATATGCACGACGGTTGCTCATGGTCATCGACGTTGGTAGTCGTGATGGAGGAGACGTGCCACCAGGCGTCAGCGTGGGTGCATCAACGCCTAAGGGCGCTTTAGCCACAAAACACCAATAGACATTATATATCAATGTGCAATAAACATTACACTACTTCTGTGAAGACACGTTTCACTTTCGTGTTCTATACCGATTCCTATATAAGAGGGATCAACCACATTTTAACACGAAAGTGTTTTATGCCGGGGTCCACCAAGACTTCACTGACGTATTTCCGTCACGGAAATACGTCATAGAACATAATGCAAAGAGAGAAACCAGAAGAAAAAGTTCCACAAACATGCAAAATTTGGAAATCGAACCCACGACCTCTCGGTCCGCGACGATAGATCGCCGAGCGTTTAACCCATTGCGCCACAAACGCATTTGCAGAGAGCTACACAGACGCGCCTTATATATCTAACACTCCTCCGTGTACCCGCGCTCTTGCTCGGGGCGGTGCCGCCGCCTACGAGCAGAAAAGAGAAGTACTGCATTATGACACTAGACAGTTTTAGCAGAGCGTTGCTTACGCTCCGCTCCGCTAACGTTTCACGCACACCACTGGTTGCATGAACTGCGTTGATTTGGCTTGTTTGACAAGTGCGTATGCCAGAGACGCCGGCCACGCGCGCTCAGCGCGGCTGTAAAACGGCAAAGCAACCAGTAGACGCACCCTAACGCTCCGCTCAAATGGCTTCGTAGCGGACCGTGGGCAGCGTTCTTCGTTCCGCTGCCGATATGAGCGTTGTGCGCACGCGCATTAGCGCTCCCGCTAGCGTTCCGCTGAGCGGCTCTGCGCGAATCGTTCGGACACGACGGTCTGAGCGGAGCGGACCGTGAACGCTCTGCTAAAACTGTCTACTAACGCGCACCGATAGTGAACGCTTCGGTGGTCTCAGCACTACGACGCCTCGATGCCAGCATTCGAAGGGACGCTGGCATCAAGAAGCACTACCAACGCCACCTAGGTGGCGTTCACCGTACTCAGCACAGCGGAGCGTGGCCTCCGCAATTAGCTCTGAAAATGTTTCTGAAGTTGATCGCGGAGGCTGCAATTACGACGCGCTGTACGCGCTGATTTGACTCGGTGACGATTCAGTTACGTGCTTTGTCTTGCGCGTTGTATTAGTGTGTCAGTTACGTGCTTCGTCTTTCGCGTTGTGCTAGCGTGTGCAGCGTAGTGCAGCTTCCATATGCACGACGGTTGCTCATGGTCATCGACGTTGGTAGTCGTGATGGAGGAGACGTGCCACCAGGCGTCAGCGTGGGTGCATCAACGCCTAAGGGCGCTTTAGCCACAAAACACCAATAGACATTATATATCAATGTGCAATAAACATTACACTACTTCTGTGAAGACACGTTTCACTTTCGTGTTCTATACCGATTCCTATATAAGAGGGATCAACCACATTTTTTTAAATATTCGATTATGCATTTCAATTTCTTGTGCAAGTAATGCCCGGCTCTTCAAGTAGACCAGCTCATGAATTGGAATTGTGCTATCTGCCACAGGCAACCCTTAGGAATAAGAATTTTTGAAAGTGTCCGCTGAAACACCCTGTATATATATTCGAGTCCTCCGGCAACTTCTCTCGTCCGCAAAAACGGTTAACCCTTTGGTAAATTGAAGTGAAAGTACTGAATTAATTGTATTCAACAGTTGCACGCATGATAATTCACCCATATTTCGTACTTGTTGGTTCCAAGTGTTCTTGCTGTTGCGTTTGATTCGCCTTAGGCATTTATTTTTGCAGTAATGAATTGGTGCATCACGTTCGTGCAGAAAAAGAATGCATCAGTTAAAAGAATGCAACAGTTATAATAGCTTCATGTCTGTCATGCATTTGCTTGTGGAACCAGCAGTGTCTTTTACTGTATAAATGAGCGCACAAATGCTATCATTTGTGATCCTAATAATATTTAAGCTGTTGATATTCATTATAGTTAGGCAGACACCATTTTTATGGGCAGTAGCCATATTTATTTAATTAGCATGTTGCTTAGCACCCTAAAACAAACAAGGTACACTTGCATGTGTTCTGCAGACTAAAACCAATACCATAGATATGTCACACCTTCTTGAATTTCATATTGCAAAATTGTGCTTTTTTTCTGATGCAGTCAAAATTTCTGTTCCAGACATGCAGTAGAGAGAATGGCACCAGTATAAAGCAACACACTCTACACACTAAATACAAGCTACTTCCTGCTACAACAAGGCCATTGTGTGGACTTTGGCTGCTACTACAAGGCAAACAACACCAGGTTCAGAAAAAGTATGCTTGATATATCCTGTATTGGCTTGCTAGCCCTCAGATACGTGTCATTTGTTTGTAGCAGATGATATGAATGTTCGTTCATATTTACGGTTAAGCATAATTGGTTCAAACATACAACAAAACACTACATGAGTTTGGCTAATCTGTGCTCTATCTCATCATTATCTGAAGAACAAGCCTAAGCGAACGGATGCACTTCACGTCGGCTCCGTCTTTCGTAAATGATTTCGCAGTGTTTTTGCAAAATATCCCTGTAATTTGGCACCATCGTCTCCAGCAAGTTATCCGGACTCTACCGATATTCGTCTTCAAGGTGGGAACTGCTTTTTCACCGCTTTATTATACTTTTCTCCCAAGCCGCTACGCCACCGAGCTAAGCTAAGGCGTGCTCTTTTTATTAGATTTCATGTTGATTTTCGGGTGCACACGTGTGTCTGATCTGTATGAGCTCGGCGTTCGTTTCATTAAATCAACAGTTGTCAGTACTGCTTCGTGTTGTTTATTTCTTCGTCTCGTGTGCTTTTTGCGATAACTTCCCAAATCCTAGACCAGCATACGTGCTTACATGGTCCGACGTGTGTGAAATTGATAGCCACCTGGGTGGAAAGGCCCGCAAAATTGGCTGCCGAAGGTGATGCCCACGAAACCGACCATGCCTATATTGAGAGATAGAGTGGCACCAAGTGTGAGCTACACATTAGCGGCCCCCAAAGAGCAAGAAACGTGCAGGTTGGAACGGATGTAACGCTAAATTGCCGGGTAGTCTACACAGCCAACACAGCGACATAGGCTACCCGATTGCTTCGCAATGCAAGTTGCTCATCTTCAATGGCGACTGTCGGTGCAAAGACGTGGGACACTCTGTCCAATCTGCTTGCACTGCTGGTTGTCGCTCGTTACCAGGCTGCCATGTGCGACGACGAAGGTGAGCCGTTTACGAGCTCGCGTTAATGATTCCAGCGTATCTCGACATGTAAATTTTGTTTCTGCTCTTGTACGAGAAGGTGCACTGCTTGTATTCTGCCAATGAAGTCCTACGTTCCGTTCACTGACTTGTGGCTTGTTTTTATGGGCGTCATGCAGTAGAGGCTCTTTGGACTTCTGGCAATTAGAACGCACCAGCTAAGTGGCGGCCAAGGCACTGAGGCCAGCCGCAAGACTAGCAGGACGAGCGCGGCGCGTACCAGCGTACGGTCCCGGTAAAAAGCGCCATATTCGATCTTGCACTTCAAAAAAAAAAAACATTTCCACTTCTCGTTCGAGCAGCGCCATCTGTTGGGTCCCCCAGTAAGTTCCATGCACTGCTGCTTTTTATTTTCATACCACTGTGGAAGGTACAGTTCCTCTTCTCTAAAGTTGGTTCTTCATTCAATTACTCTGTGGCTAGTACATGTAGCCTTGACATGGGACGACCAAAGAACATCCGGACACCCGAAGAAGAAGCCGCTCATCGTGAAGTGCGTCGCGCGGCCAAGCGAGAATCGGCGCGTCAGCGGCGACCCGATTCGGAATACCGCTCCTAGCAGTACTTAGCATTTCCTAGCAAAACTTAGCCAAGCCTAGTAAAACCTGGAAGAAGCTAGGTCCGATCACCAACTCCGCTGTTTATTCCAGCCTCGCACCACTAGTGCAAGCTGCCAACATTTTTTTCATCCACTTTCACTTCCGTTAATTTATCATTTCTTTAATTCACTTACTAAGAACAAGTAATTTCCCCTATGTTGTCCTCGGTGTCGTTGTTCGTTGACTCTTTATGATATCACCCATCGAAGCAATTTGTGAATGAGGCTGGAAACTTGGAGGCCGCCGTATCGCGCAAATTTCAAGCTTTCAACTGGCTTTGCAAAACTTTATGTAGAGTGTATATGCATAATTTTTAAGATTGCTGACCTCAGGCAATGCGTGACAACGGCATTCTTACCAATCCTTAGAGTGTCTATAAACCGGATTCAGGAGCGATATTGCCATTCACCTCATGCAAAGTGATGATGTTTTCTAGGAGCTTGCAAAACTCTGTAGTAAGTGACATGAGGCCATAGTTATCAGTAGAGGTCGGCGGGAATCTTGTGAAACTGGCACCATTCTGGCAATTTTCCAGTTCACGGGTGGTTGACCTACGCACGGGGATTGCTCAAAGATAACATGTAAAATCCAAATGGAGCCCGGCAAGGTGTGCCGGATTGTCGTATTGATGTTAGCAACTCGAGTAGATAAAGCCCCCTCCCCCGCCTTTAAGTCAGGAATACAATTAAGAATGCTTTTTACACTCAGCTCGATAGGCGACTTGAACCGTACAGTCAAGGTCAAGAACGGTGTGCATTGAAACGCTCTTTGTAAACACAAAAAAAGATAAAGAAATGTAGAATGTGCGCGGATTTGCGCATTGCCCCCGTCAGTGAGCGAAATCAAGTATTTTCCGTGATTGGGAAAGATCGCTTACCGGAGATTTGGAACAACATTTCGAAATTAGACAATGCTAAAGAACAATATTTATCTTTGGCAGCACCAAAACGCACTAGGGTTTCAGAAATTATTTGTAGTCAGCCCACACGTCCCTTACCTCGAACTCGTTCAGTGCAATCGTAAAAGCATTTCTCGTTTCATAGTGTTCGACGCAACCTAACGAAGGACCTATCATTTGATATTCAAAACATTGCTACCCCCTCCCCGTGCTTATCAAACTACTGCTTTCTCTCTAGATAGTGCTCAGTTTGCCACGGTAATCCGCCAAATGCTCTACCAATTTTATTGGTGTTTTTTTTCTCAGAAATGTGATGTGTACTTTGAAAATGTGAGGTGAATATGTCAAGTGTTAGGACTGCTGGTGCTCCAACCAAATCGAAATAATTTGTAATATACTATAGGATGAGCTTTTTTTTCTACATTGAAGTAAGAACCATGCATGAGCTCATAGTCAGTGTACTGGATATAAAGTCTACCCAGGAAGCTACCGGAAGTGCCCAATGAACACACAAAACTGACATAGTTTTGTCCAAATGACTGGAAATTTCGATTGGTGGATTAAGGACATCTTAAGGAAAGTCGGAGAGAAAAATAACTAAGGATAATGGGCATAACCCGAGCCGAATTCGAGTTGACCGGTATTTACATTGAACTTAGCTTTCTCTTGGGGAATAATTTATTTTCTACTCGCTGAATACCTGAGAATTTAAACCAGTCAAAAGACAAGGGACACAGAAAAGACGTTGCACAAACAATGACTGGACTAACAACTGTGCTTTATTGAAAAACCTCGCCTCGAAGGAAAACCAGACGAACATGCGCAGTCAGGAGCCAACGCACACACACACAAACAAACGTTGATTGCGATAAACCAAGTAGCTAGCGCCAGTGCGATAGGAAACTTAGTTCCTTCTGCATGAGTGAGATAGAGGTAGCTTTAAAGCAATTATCCCCTTGCCTGCTGATATGGTAAGCTTCAAGAATTTCAGGCTCCATCTTGCCCTTGCCTCTACGAAGGATTTTATCATTGGAAAAAAGCGGGATGCCATCGCATTCCCGACAATGACGAGGCAAATTTGCTCCGTTAGAGGTGTTCCAAGAATTGTAGTGCTCTCTCAGCCTCTCATCAATACACTGGCCTGTTTGACCGATGTAAACTTTTTCACAATTCAGCGAAGCTCGTACACTACACGTGTTGCACAAGAAATGTAACAGTTGTAATGACACGCGAGGGGTCTATTTCTGCCACGCGCAACACGTGAGCAAAAGCCTGAAAGTTTGCATGGGGCAGAAAAAACGGCGTTAACGCACTGCCTCACAGCACCGTTCTTGACGTTCTGGGAAACTCTATGTACATGGGGCATCACTTCAAGTCTTTTCCATTCAGCTCCATTTGGGTTAGCCCTTTTTTTCTCTTGCCTCTTAATCTTTTGCAGCAACGTTTCTGCCACTGCGTTCAAAAGCGCTTTTGGGAAACCAGAGGAAAGCAGACGCTCGTACTGGTTGTCAAAACTTGATTTTATGCTGTGGTGGCAAATCTTTTGCAGTGCATTACGGAAACAATTCATAGCTATCCCTCTCTTAACGACTTTTGAGTGTGCGGACGAGTATGGTAACAATGTCTTCTTACTCGTAGGTAAGAATCACCAGCACACATTGCCATCATAAAGAAAAGTTAGTTCAATTTCTAAAAATCTAATCGAATGGTTACTAGGCAGTTCATGTGTAAAGCAAAGAGCACTCGATCAAGCTCTAAAGACCGTTAAGACCTGGCCTACTACGACAAGCAAGGAGTCATTAGGGGAAAGATTTAAAATAATCAGGAAATCGTCAACATATCTGAAAACTTGGCACACACGTTTATCAAGAAGAGAGACTTGAAGTATGTTGTCGGACTTCGCTAAAAATATCTGGCACAGGAATGGTGCAATGCTAACCCCTATACAGACTCCTGTCTTCTGTATGAACAGGGAGTCCTTCAAAACTACCACGGTGGAGGAAATATGGACAGTTAACAATTCCAAGAACCCATCACGAGAGACTCCGCAAACATTTTAGAAGGCGACTAGTCCATTCTGATCAATCAGTTTACGCAACGCGGCAAACAGTTCACCATATGGTATATTATAGAACAAGTCCTCTGTGTACACAGAAAAGGCACTATTGGCACCAGGAATGCCGTTACTAAGCACTTCAACTACTGCCCTTACGTTCACTACGCCGTAACGGTCCTGCACGGTAAGGGACTGAAAATGATGCTGCAAATACTGACCCACCAACTTCTGCGACGTGTCCGCCTTTGTAACCATAGCTCTCAACGGGTCCTCAACCTTGTGGGTTTTTGCCGCGAAGAACACTTGGAGATGGTTACCTTTGCATTTGTTCACCCTTTGAGACAGGCTGACCAAACTGTTGGCCTTTGGGAAACTAACAGCTGAAGACTTCAATTTTGAGGGCTTCCGTTGCGGAGGCTGGAGATTCTTGGCCATTGCAGCCAAAGCTTTCTTGTCGAAAGTGCTTGTGGGAAGGACCATGAACCCCCCCTCCTTGTCCGCTTGAAGTAAAGTCAATTCGTTATCAACACGGTGAAGAACACGGTTACTGTGCTTACGTCGATTGCCGTCTACCTTTCGTAGAGCGTCGATCTCTTCAAACAGACACCGTTGCTTCTCATCTTTGTCAGCTTTCTCTGCTACACGGCGTACACTGGCAAGTGCAAACTGTATTTGGACCCATTCTGTAGAAGATCATCAATATCCTCAGGAACCGATACTCCTTCCAGGTAGGTAACAGAGCCTCTGTGGACCTTAGGCCGTTCCTTTTTTGGCAAGTGCCTGCGCACCTGATTCCAATACACCTCAGTTGCTAAGCCTGCCAAACGTCGGTGTTCTTGAAGGCAACGGACACCAGAAAGTTCTCCATGTCTGGAGACGCACGAAACCCGAAGCCAGTCGTGCTGTCTCACTTGTCTCCAGCACTCCGATTTCCATATTTTGGCTATCCACTTCCAATGCCCCGAAGACGGCTCCAAAAGGCCGAAGAAGGCCACAAGATCCTTGGGTGCCGAGTTCACTTTGAGGCAATGGGACAAAACTCGCCCCCGGCATGTGATGAAAGCAATTGCGCTGACGCAAACCGTTGCCTGACTTTCGGGAGAGTGCCTTTAAAAGGTTACCCAGCGAAGAAGAGAAGCATTGCAGTAGAGTTGCGATCTGGGTCAGTTGGTACATATTCTTGAGAATTCAAGAATATTGAGAATATTGAAAATTCTCAAGGTATCAAAGAATGGACGAATGTCAGCAAGAATACTTGCTGGCAAGGCACAACTCACGTAAAACTTATTATTGCTGAATATGCAGAATCGAACATGCGGCGAAGTCTTCATAGCACAAAAGAGCTGTTCAACTAGCTTTCGTATAGTGCGCGATGAAGCGAGTTCCTAGAAACTAAAAATGAAGGGGGGGGGGGGGGGGCGTATGCTCAACAGCGTCACCCAATAGCAAGTAAGGGTGTAGAGTCAAGCTGGCAGTGGAAATATTTAGTCGTCCTCATGGGCAAGCTCAAAAACGCTGATAATAACGTGGTATAGAAAGACAATACTACCTGACATTCAAAAATTAGAAGTGTTAAAGAGGTGTAGCCGTTGGCAAAATCATAAGTATTTGCCTAAATGCACTGAACTAGTTGCTTACGTGCACTGAATTAGGCAGCTTTATTATAAGTAGCGCCATGTTTCACAATGGTCTTTCCAGAGTATTGATCTTGTTCATTAACGCTGTTTGCTGTGCGAATAGGTTCATATTGGTGGGTATAAGGGTCCAAATGAACACACAGATGAAGAACTTCAAAGTACAAGAGCTGGACTTTCAACTGAACTTCGCTGAAATAATATCTCCTAACATCGAACCATGATCGCATGCGCTTTCATGATCTATGTAATGTTAGACTGGTTCCTGTTTCACTTCGTTGTTGGTTTTGCTTTGTTTCCAAGCCAAATGGCGGGAGTTCAAGCATGCGCTGATGGTTCGATGTCGGGGGGTTACTATTGCAATAATTTTCAATTGTAACTTCTACGCTTGGCCTGTCCAGTTCTTTTTGTTCGTGTTTATTCGATCGCATATTTCACCCACGAAATGAAATTATTTTGCGTTCTTTTACTATGACAGTTTTTAGCTGTAATAGAAGTTAGGCAGGAAGGTGTCGTAGCTGACGCCACCTTCATAACACATTCGTCGTCGTTGTGATCATTGTGTCGTCATTCTCTTGCCGCTAACTGCTTCGCCGGTGACAAAGGTGTCGTGTTGAAACGATGATCATTTTGATTATTCGGAGAAGGAGTTTGCGCTGCCGTCAGTTGTGTCGTCGCCAACGACGACCCCAAGCCGGCTGCTATCATGAGAATTCTATAGAGCTACAGACCACGTGATGAGCGCATGAAAAGGAAGTATTGGAGGAGAGACAAAACAAAAGACCGGTTCCTACCAGATCGCCCTCGATCACGCCGGTAGCTGTTTCGAAACTTGTCACATGATGAAGAGAGGCGTCCCACTTTTTTTTCCGCAGGTAAATAGAATTGAAAGCTCGTTCTCGTCGGTGTCGATATTTGTTTGCGAGCCCAAAAATGCCCAATGATGGCAGGACTTGGGACAAAGCAAGGCTTGAAAGACGTGAGGGGTGTAAATTTCACGAAGGTTGCGCAACCTTAGCAACACCGCCCGTGCACATTTTCCGTTTTCAAGGAATCGCACACCACTCTGGAGACACTGGTTCCTCGAACAACAAAAACTTAATAGCTGCTAAAGTTTCAACTAATTTTGCTAATACGTTGCTCTCGCCAGACTAAAATTTGTATTGCATAAATGCACGTGCAGGTGTTGGGCTGTTGCTTTTTAATACATTTGGGTTAATTTTAGTCTCAGTTATACGTGAATTTTGATAAGGTCAACAGTTTTCCTGTAAATAATGCATCTAGATAATCTCCACTAGTGCAAAGACGAAAACTCTCTATTAAAGGAGTAGGAACTTGCATTCGGGCGTAACAAACTTCAGTTATAAACTACGTCACGCACATTGACGTACAAGGGTCGCCTAGTCGCTGCGTTGCGCTCAAGACATATGGAGTCACGTGACGTGGTGTCGACCATCTACACCCCGATTTGGCTTTACCAGACTTGTACTTACGAGAGGGCCGACTTCTCGCTTAGCAGTGTCACGTATTTTGTTTCTTTTACCGCTGATGACTGATATCAAGTTTATTGCTTGCGCTGTCCTCACTTGCTTTTAATTATCTTGCATTTTTAGGTCACACATGATCATTATACTTGGTTATTTGCACTGTGTACAATAAAAGTTCATTTGTGAATCATTCTGTTTGGACTCACGTTTGCGTTCATTTGCGCTCACCGGGTATATGCCACTCGTAATGAAACACAGCCAGTGCACCATTTACACCAAATTCATATCCATCACAAGGTGCATTGATAATCCAAATAACATAACAAATCATCGCAAAACTACGGATACGGCGCCAACATTTTTTTTTATTTGAGACAACCACGTAACTCCTTTCTGGCTGCAACCGAGGGAGGGTTTCAGCTGAAGCGACGACGATTGACATGAAATGTCAAGGGTTTGTGAGTGACTGCAACACGAACAGAGACGGTTTCACATTTTTCCCTAAGCGTACGAAAAGCCAGTCTAGGTTCTGGGTCTTCCCAAGGAGATATCGCATGATGAAGAGCCAGTCTCGCGGAATGGCATTTCCTCTTATGCCAGTCTACTTGACGCGGCCCTGTTTTTTTACCTGCGTGGGCGTTGAATTCGGCATCATGAAGAGTCATGCGACTTGCGAGAAGCGTCATGTGAAAACTTGGAAGATGTATAAATAATGGCTCGCTCAAGCGTGCGCGAGTCACAGCTTAGGTCCAAAAAGTGAGACTCTTAGTCAACAAGAACCAAGAGCTCCAAACGAGTCAACCGAATTAAGGAGGATTCGTCGACGCCCGGATGCTCTTTTCTGCCATGCTCGGCAGCGGAAACGGTGGCACGGGCGGGACCCCTTCGTTCGAGGAACGACAGGGTGCGGGATTCCCCTCGAGCGCCGCAGCCGAAGCGTTTCGTAAACATGCATTTATTCGTCGGCGCTGTATCGATTAACAGCTCCCACACGACACACAGCGCGACGTGCGCTCGCGGCACTTGCGCAAAAAGATCGCCTCCGGCGGTGTCCGTGGGCGATGCGGCGAAGCTACCTTGCGGTCTTTACCAAACGCCATCGTAGCCATCGCTCGGATCACTGTACGTTTGAAAGGCCTGTACAAAAATAACAATAATAACAAAAAACTAAGGGGGAAAATGCTTCTGCGGAAAAAGCACTCAGCCAAAATCGAACCTCATTTCTTAGCTTTCAAAGTGTCCCGAGGGCGCAAACTGAAATTCTGGGATCATCAGTCACTTGACTTTCACTTTCTTCTTTTTTTTTCTGATAACATAACAATATGACCCGTATAATCTCTATCCCTTACGTAGGGTGTTTTCGCCATTAGATCTGTTTTGACAATAGAAGTGGAATTACCTATGCTGCGTCTTTCGTACGAAATTTCTCAGCCGAAATGTTCTCACGATAACATAAGAGGGCAACAAAAGTGGCAGCATACTTAACTTATGTCGTGCTTTGAGAGCAAGAAGGAAACAGAGCACGGAATAAATGGCAAGGAAAGTAATAAACGCGTTCAGCTGATATCATGACTGCACATTATGCGTTGTAGCTGAGGCTATGTTGTCTCGGCAAATCCCTGCAAATCCTTTCGTGCCATTTCGCGCACAGGAGCCGAGGTACCACGTCACGTTGTCACAAGGCACGGCTCTTACTCTTTTCTACACTTCCTTATTGGCTTCGGGGTGCCACTGGCGGTTTTGCGTGTTTTGCAGTCAATGATTTACCGAAGCAACATGTCTACATGTTGCAACATGACGCAACAAGTCGCAATGTGCAGGCGGTGCGTCAAGCACGAAAGCGTTTCTGCAAGTGACTGATTCACACGCAGGAAACGACACTCTCAATAAAAGGTTAATTTCGTGTGAAATTTCACCAGTTTTCGAGCTGTGGGTGGTTTTATATTATGCAGACAATCGTCACTGCATGATTTCGTCCGTTATTGCTATTAGGATTATTTAGATACGTTGCCCAATTTGCGGTATGCATGTATGTTGTCTGTATCTAACCTCTTTTATGTCGCTCTTGAGTGTGAAAAAATCACTGACAATTACGACACGCCTTAATCCGAAATTTGAGCGCAGCTGTATACGTGTTTTCCTCTCACGATATATTGGCTGGCGCGGACAATCTGTCTCGTGCGACACGTTGGAAACGAGTGAAGTGTGGCGCGACTGCCTCGCAAATCGGGAGATCGCGAAGCCAGCGCGTGGGTGACGGGTGGGCGCGATTCACAGCAGCCGCCGCCGACAAATCTACCCGAGAACGCGCGCTACTCTGTGTTTGCTTCTCACTCTGACTTTTCTTCTTCGCTTTTTTTCTCACGCTTTCGCCATACCCTGCTCCACTTTCCGCCTCGAGGTACTGCTGCACCCCTCCACTTTCCTCCATCCATCTTTCATCCCCCGCTGCGATCCGCGTTCACTGTGATGTTTCGCTGTGCTCGCTAGTTCGGTTAGGCCACCGCCACCGCTCGCCGCAGGAATGGACGCCTAAGAGCTGCACGCTAAAAAAAGTACTTTAAAATGTGCCCTGTGCTGGTCGGAATTCAACCCGCGTAACACGGGCTCCTCAAGCACAACAGCGTGATGCTTTAGCGTGCTACGCTACACATGCGTGCAACAAGAGAGTATTTCTCCAGCATTCGCACGCACACGTCTCGGAGGCCACTCACGTACATTACGGATACACCGCTACATGGCGCAGCGTGTTCAGAGTAAAACGCGAGAGAGGAGTCCGGCTGCAGTGCGCACCTTATACATGATGCGCTTCTCAGCGTTCGCAATCACCGGTTTGCCAGGCATTTCAAAGGCCATGCACGTCCTATGCGGTGGAGCTGACGGCGCAGAGGGGCAAGAGCTACGCAAGAGAAAGGGGCAAGGCTGCAGCACGCGTCTCACATGGGCACGTTTTGGCATTGACAATACAGTGTGTCTGTATTGATTTGCTTGCTCTTTGATTGATGATTGTATCGATTGATTGATTATTCTTTGATTGATAATCGCAGTAACGTTAACATTCGTCGTTAGATGTGCTCATCCGGAATATTTTTTTTCATTACCCACTCCTGGTGAGGGGCGGTTAAAGCAGGACGTTGACTGACAGATCGTGCAGGTGCGTCTCCTATATTTATGAATGGTTAGCGCATGCTTCATAAGTCGTGTTGATCGGCTAGAGGAAACGTAATAACGCATAGCTTAGGCATGGTTAGTGACGCCAAGGTCGTGCGTGAAAGATTACGCTAACCAACTACGGTGGTTCCTTACAGGCAGTTTCTTCAAACTTATTTTCAGCATATTCCAGCATAATTATTTATTTCTAAAAAAATCAGTCTCAATTATCGCATTTAGGCCACTTCAACTTGCATTTTACCAGTGTTCTTTTTCTGTTTTGTTTGTTCTTTTTATCTTGAGTTCTTTGCGTAACACAAGTGCACGAATGCTAAAGCGTAGAGCTGTTCTTAGGCACTTTAAAAAATAAATGAAATAAAATAAAACTGTCTTGAGGGAAAAGGTGAAAATTAGGCACACCAAAGATGACAATGTCTATAGTTAGCTACGTGATGCACTTTCAGTAGATACTGTTCGACAATTATTTTAATGTGAAGATTGTCCAAACAACAGTGAGGCCTTGTTTTTCTGTAACCCTTTGCTCATCCCCTTTGTGAGAGTGCGACTGGCGTAATTAACGACGTGTTCGTCGAAACCAAACTTGGTTGGGCAAGAAGAGTGATGAGGCCGACTCCACTAGTCGTCAGTGTGGATTTCAGTATGCGAGCCGGGTCTAACTGGCAGAGCAAGGGATAGAAGGTGCAGAAGTGTTTGAAGGGGCACAGTGCAAGACCCGTGTAAAAAGTACTGCCTACTATATTTAGCTTTGCTTTCGATAAAATTATTCCTTCCTTGTGTAAAAAAAGAAGATCGACAGGCTACAAAGCCCCACTATCATCACCTGGCGGAGCGAGTCCAACTCTACAGCCGAGTTCAAGATGCTTCCACTGCATTTCTTGCTGCCGCTAGATGACCCGAATAAACCAGTTACCATTTGGGAGAGTTGCGTGGTAGCTCCTTCAAACCTAAAGCTTCGATGCAGGGTTTTACCAACTACGCCCGCAATGGCGGAAGACGCGTCCCACGTCCCACAACGTCGATGCACTCAGTGGCCTGCTCGAGTGCGTTGCATCAGTGCGACTCCCCTATTGGGAGCGAGCTAGCAGACCACAACATTGAGGACTCGCTCGCTTCCCGTGAAATAGTGAGCACCTACAACAAATGCGACGACGCTAACCCCGCCATTCAGAAATTCACATTAACTTGAAGCCCATGCTTGACTTGATCTAAATGACACCTGGCGTGAATGTGCCAAGGGCGTTCATTACGTTTCTTTTGGCGCCTTCATGATCGACCGGTGTCATTTAGATCAAATCAAGCACGGGCTTGAACTTATTTCTGAATATGGGGATAATAATCTCAACAATGACACGTTCTATCTGAAAAACGTCGTGAACTTGTGGTACCGAAAACATGACCGTGACCTCATGGCCTAGGTGGTGTTGAATGCCAGCTTCAGGAGGCTGCATTTTGAAAGGTCCGCGCAAAGCAATGCTGTGGGAACGGGTTCCTCATCTCAGATGAGTACCCCTATTAACGGCCCAGCACGTGGCTGCGGTACCTCTGCACCCATCAAAAAGGCAGGGGGGTACTCGGATTCAAACCAGTACTTCCCGCATACGACCATTTCGGCAGTGCTGCGAAGCTCTTCGTGCTACCGCCAAGGTAAATACACCTGGTAGTGAAGCTTCCATAGAAGCCCATACGTTCAAAACATGGCGGTTCATCGGCGGTTCGTGGGGCTTAGCGCCATCTGTGTGAGGAGGGAACACTTCCGGTGGAAGAAAAAATTATGTGACGCCATATCCCTTAAAAACAGAAGTGACGTCATTTTGTTCTCAAAGGCGCGAAATTTGTTTTCGGGGCCTGCCAATAGAGCTGTAAATTCAAATGCCCCGCCATTCGACGTGATGGTCGTTTCGAGCTTTCAGCGCTGTATGGCTCAAAAGTTGAGCCATACGGGTGTCGAAACCGCACCCTTGCGCAGAACATACTTTGTTTGGAGGCCGACGAACGCTTTGGGCGTAGAGTGCTCGTCCTTTCGTCGGATGCCAAGCCCGTCGGCCAGCGCTGTCCCACAAAAACAACTGAAATAAACAATTATCTGCTGGTCCCAACTTACTGCTTTTGACTAAACAGGTTAAGAAACAATGAAACTGCACGTGTCACCAAATGCAGATAAACGTGGACAAACAAAGCAATACAACATGTGAAGGGGCGTATTGTAAGAGATGAACTTTACGAGTGTCCCTTTCTGCCCACTTCAAGAGCTGCATTGCATTGCTAGTGATAACCGCTATCGGTGAGTGCTCTTACGATGGGCGCTGAAGAAATGTATTTATTGATAATGATCAAGTAAAATAGAGTTCCTTTCTCGCCATGCGTATATAAAATTGATTAGGAATTTTATTTTCGTTGAATGAATCTAACTGCGTCTCGCTTTAATTAAGAAAACACTTTTTTTCTTTCCCAGTGTTTATTCCCTCCAAACATAGTCGCGCTTCAATCGCTTGCTCCCATAACCACCCTTGCTGATGTCGGTGACAATTCATTCTGAACCGCTTTTCGCCCGAAGCTTCGCGACCATTTGGATCGACCTTGCTACCGCAGCGCGAAGAGCAGGTACGAATAAGTTACGAGCAACAATGTTTTTGACGTGCGCGAGATTCATGTCGATCGGCGACGCATAAAATCTTAAAGCATTAACAGTGCTCCTTAATTGCATGCACCACGTATATATATAGGTAATTTAGCCACAATGTAGGTACAATGGGCAATTTATGCACAATTTAGGGCAATTTAGACCAGCGACACATAAAGCCCAATAACATTAACAATGCTCCTTAATTATGAACAATGTAGAGCAATTTAGTGCCCCTTGCTGTATTTATCAACGAAGACATTCCTTATTGGGCAGCTCAGGGGTGGTGGCGAGTAAGATAGCAAAGGAGTTTGAGCGGCTGTCGTCCTATCGCCGGCTCCGTTTCAAGCGATTTTGCTGTCAGCTTATGATCCTCTTAGCCATGTATCGTAGATGCAGCATCGCATCTTTTCATAAAAGGATGAAGAAAGAGCTTGATTTGCGGCAACATAAACCGCGCCAAGTGAAGCTGAGCTGAGGTGCCGCCGCCGAAGAGATGCGCTCGACAAACTTCTTGCAACAGCACAATGTCACCCGCATCGCTCTCCGACGCTTGCGGTACTTTCCAGGTCACAGTGGCCTTAGTTTCTGCCTACCGGCTCCGGACGCCACCTTCTGCTAATTTCTAGCGACCAACTTTCAAGTACCCCCTAAGTAAAACACAGGAACCCACCTTCGCAAGTAGCCTTTCGCCTTCCCCTCGTCGTCGCTCCATTTCACCCACGCAGCGTCGGCAGCGCACTCGACCACAAGAAAACTATATAGTCACCACATTTCGGCAAGCGAGAACTGCGTGTCCTTCAAGGCCTTCGATTTGCCCTAGTAACGCTATTGATACTTGACTTAAGCGCGAAAAAAACGAGGACACAAGAAGGAAGACCAGACAGGACGACGCTACTTCAAACTAAAGTTTATTCGCGGAAAAACACGCCTATTTATCAGTCAACAAAGATCAAGGACACAGTACATCAGTGCGCAAGCGCGCTCCAACCCTCCCTCCCCCCCCCCCCCCCCCACTTCCCCAATGTTGAAGAAAGTTGTAAAATGGTTAATCGTGACGCTGCTATCCTGAAAAAAAAAAACAGAAAATACCAAAAGCTCCGAAAGCGAAGGACATAGAAGCAAGCTCTGATTCAGGCTTTTATCGCTTTTATCATGTGGGCACTGATAGTGATGGATTTGCAATAAAAAGGATTTGTCGAGACATGCCATTTCACTTGTTTGAAGGTTTATCGAGGGCCGGCTGATAAACGTGAAATCATTTTTTTTCTCTAATGTAGAAAGTCTCTATAACCTCCCTAGTTGTCCTATATCGGTGCCGAAAAAGTACTGATGTGCTTTGCAGAACCGGTTCAAAACCGCACGCCGGCAGTCTACGGCAAGATGAGAATATGGTGACCCTTTGAGGGAGCTGTGGTGCTCTCTAAGTCTAATGTTTAGACAGCGGTCTGTCTGCCAGATGTATTTTCGTCCACATAAAGAAGGAATGAGGTACTGAACACTAAAGGAGCAAGGAACGAAGGTTACGCCGTGTGCGTGGTACAGTGATTTTACGTTCTGGCTGTTGTAATAACAGCGTCAGGGTAGCCAGCTTCACGTTTTTCGACCTGACCATCCACGCATTGTTTTATTAGATGTTGGCAAGACTTGGTCACCACCGAGCAGACGCAGGGGAAGGCGATGCTATTTTTGACAAGTTTTGAATGGTACGGACGAAAGGTTAGGAGGGCTTTTACAGGTCGGGACATGTACTTCCAGCATCCGTGTGATCCTCCAAGCACAAGTTGCAGGTCTAGGAACTGGATCTTGTGATCTTTTGGGATCTGAAACGAAAATTTCAAACCTAGCCCTTGCTCTCCGAACACAGTAAGCAATTTTCTTTGAAATTTATCCCATTAACAAAGATTAGGTAATGATCCATGTACCTCACGATTATTAAGCCAAACCACACAGGTTCTGGTCTATGGCTCTGTCCACCTTAGCTAAAAAATCTGACTCAGAAAAGGCGCTGCTCGAGACCCTATACAAACACATGAACTTTGTGCACATACATTATCTACCCAGGAAATGAACGTAGAGCGGAGATAGAAAGACAGCAACCCCAAAACACCTTCCACCAAAACGAAATCGGGAAATAGAAGCCGCCTCATGGTTGTGTTCGCAAATGGATTCTTTCACGCTCTGCATGAAGGCGTCGTGCGGTATGGTATAATATACTTCCTCATCGTCAACGCTGGAGTTGCCCACACGCGACGCTGCCGGAACAGGAGGCCGAGGCTAAGCGACAACGCTTACAAAACCCCGCTGTTCAAGACCGCGACGCGGACGCACATCGTGGCCGCCGTGAGCATGCCGCAGTATATGAACGTGAGGCCGACCCAAGGCGACAGCGCCGAGAAGACCCTGAAGTTCAAGACGATGCTGCTCGCGCTCATCGAGTCCATGTCTGTCTGCACACGTCACGCTACACGTGTTTACTAAACCAGCGCATGTTTACTGCAATTCATGCTGGCACTAAATCTTTGAGCCTTACTTCGTGCAATACTTTAACATGTTGCCATCACATTCATTGTTTCGCCCTTATGCCGAAATTGTGATCTCTTAAATAAATGAACGAATAAAATTTTACAGCGGAGCTGTTAGAACCTCGCTACATTGATCATTCTGTCGTCCAGCAGCTTCGTCGAACTGGGGAAAAGACAGCTGCGAGAGAGTGAAAGCAGAGTATCAAAATAGCATCGCGCAGCGTAACGGATACGAGGTGGAGAGGAGGAGCGAGGCAGGTGGGTCGCGTAGGGCTGCTGCTGACGCCGACCGCGCTTCCACGCGTTCACGCCGAACGCGCCCGGTGTCCGTGACTGCAGCCGATGCCTCTGGCGGTGGCATGGCAGGTTTCGACGAGAGAACTGGATCCTCGTCGCTTCCGAAAGAGTGAAGCGAGAGATTGCTAATCTTAGCATTCTCAATCTGCACTGGCATGACAAAAAAATTATGCGTAGCTCTGCTATTGCAAACACCAGAGACCAATGGAGATGGGGGAAGCCCTGCTAAAGTTAGACTAAGTGTGTGATTTGAGACTACTTTACTAGGCTTTCCCTAGCTCCGCTGGTCTCTGGTGTTTGCGATAGCAGAGCCACGCATATTTTTTTCAACGGCCGAATTCGAACAGAGGACATCTAGCACAGAAGCTTGCTATTTAAAGCATTGCGGCCTATAATGACGTAGTTGTGAACAGGTCAATCGGGCAAATTGCATAAAGCATGATACATCAAAATGTAGGTTGATTTCGAAGATACTAAACTAAATAAAATTAAGGACGACGCTCCTATACTCCCATCACTCAAGTAGTGACTCGATGAAGTGCGGTGCGCAGTGACTCCACACATAACGTTCTTGCGGGCCCCGAGCCTTAACGAAACTTTCTAAATATTGCAATATGTGTGTACGTATGACTATGTACTGTTAACTGCTTATCACTGTATATGTCATGATGATCACCCAGCACCTGGAGTAGCATGTCAGGCGGATAGCCAGGCGAACATCTCCAGCATCTCATTAAAGCATGTTTCTCTCTCTCTCTCCACGCCTATCCCACCCCCAACATGCTCAGGAAGACTGGCTTTCATCGACATCAACTGGTGAATGAATCGCCTTCCGGCTTTTTTGCCTTTTTGCGCACGGGCTCGTGGGCATCACCGACCTAGCTCCAAAGCAACCAATGGACACAGTGCGTCGCCACCCTTCTGAACTTTCTCGCTGATCTTTTGGAGCTACCGGCGACCCCGCGCTTGTCCCTCAAGCGCCATATTCATAGTTCAGACTTCGCGATGGGACTCTCTACCACTGAAATTGTCACTGCGATGACCACATATGGCTTCTAGTGGTTTTATCTCCGTAACGACATCTGTGCTTCCTTTCATGCCAAGCCACAGAGTGGTCACGGCAGAGGGTCCAAGATCTACCCTGCCTTCGACTTCGATACTACTGATGGCGGGCGTGCACGCTTTTGTCTGAAAATACGCCCGCTTGTCCAGTGAGAGAAAACGCCGAATCTCGGCTCCTCATGCCACTTCCTTACGCAGTTCATCCGTTGAGCACGTCGCGATTGAGTTATATGGCCTTCTCCCATGTACTGCAGCTAGCAGCCGTTGGTTTATCGTCGCCGTCGATCACCTGATGCGACATGCGGAAACCGCTGCCCTCCAAGCAGCCACAGCGCACGGTGTCGCTTTTTTCATAAGTCATCCCTTCGTTATCCGCCACGCACGCACCTCGCGAACTCTTGAATTACACACAGCGCGTGTTTCCTTCTGATGGTAATTAAAATTAAATTATGGGGTTTTACGTGCCAAAACCACGATTTAATTATGAGACACGCCTTGGTGGCAGACTCCGCGTTAATTTCGACCACCAGGATTTGATCAGGCGCCCTCGCGATTAGTAGCACAACGTTATCGCCACTACGCCACCACAGCGAGTAATTTCTGAAGTTCAGTCACTCCTGGGTCAATGCAACATTGTATACGTAGCAGCACCGTCGCCTATGACACACATACAAATGATCTGATTGAACGGTTCAACCGAACTCAGCGGACAGGCTGTCCATTCATGTTGCCTCGAACCAATACGTCGAGGCAACATGCGTGCATGTTGTGTACATATGTGTACATATATATGTGTACAACACCACCAAAGAGCTGGGTTCTACCCGATTATTTTCGCTTTTCCGTCTCTACGGCCCCGAACATTTCTCTACCTTGAATACAATTCCAACACATTATTCTATACCATCCAGATGCTTCAGAGTGTACTTCGGTTTCAGGCACTGCTAGGCAGGCTGAAGAATGTCGTCAGCTCGCCCACTCAATCATGACTGCCAACTTATCCAGCCAAAAAACTCGACATGACGATGACCGGCGTGCTCCCGCCTGACTCTCTCGTATTGCACTGGGTACCACCGACCAATCCCGGTTTCTCTTCCATATTTGCGAAATTCGGTGGTTCCTTTCGTACCATTGCTCCAACCTTCTCCAAAACCTACAGTCGAGTCACTAACGCCTTCAAGTGCCCACCGTGGCCGCGGGTGTTAGATAGTTAGTTCGCGTTGACAGGCTCAACAGCTATTCTGAGTCCACGGCCTCGTTGTCTCGCTATCTCGTATCTCCGTAGCAATAACCCAGGTGAGAATGCCGGTCACGGCATCATATTGCAGAAACGAGATGAGACAGTAGCGTTCGACTTGAACGAAATCAACGTTCTTTTTTTAATTGTTATTACATTGCTTTTACTGCCAGCGCCTGCCTTTTGAACCCTCAGTCTTCTTCTGTCTCTCCCTATCCGCTCCCATCAGTTTCAACTAGACGGAGGGATGATTGTAAGGAAGATCAACACGCTAGGAAGCCTCTTCGCCATCATGTTACTCAGGGGCAGTTTGCCCCTCCAGTCGGGCCCTCGGTGCGGCCGCTGCTTTTCTGGCTCCCGCTTGACGCCCCGAATAAACCTCTTGTTGCGAAAACGAAGAAGCGCATCAGGGCTGTCGCTGACCGTCAGATCAGTGCTCGTGCTTTTCCAGTACCACCTGGGTTTTTGCTTGTTTCCATTCCCTAAATAAATGGCTTTATGACACTCTCGGCATTTGCTCCTTTTCTGCACTCAAGATGACATATCGCGTAGATCGAACGCATCATAAGAGTACGTTTGAGTTCGTTGTGGGGAAGCTTGCATCTGTCAAAAATTCTGATATATATATATATATATATATATAGTGCATAAGCCAGTTGGCTATAAGCATGTTCAAGGGTAGACGACATCTGAGCAGGATTGATGCCACCTGGTAATTATATTTGCTTGTTGTTAGCAGCTATTCGTAATGTACGAAAAACGGTTTCGCTGCAGTAATGAAAGTTTGATTAGGGCTATTAACGGCGAAAAAGAAAGTGTTGATAAAGAGGTAATAAGCACGTCGTTTGAAGCCAGAAGGAAGGAATTTCCGAAAATAAGTGTACTGACCATCACTTCTATGATGGTTATACAGCCGTACAAGTGCTGGACGCAGACACCATAACTAAATATATTACGTTTTGGTAATTTCATAATGAAATGTTATAGCTGTTTTCACATCACCTTGTCAGAGCGCGCAAATACTACTTTCAGGCAGTACTAGGAAAGATTCACCATTTAAAGAGGGGGTTACTCTTGCAAGCAGCGCATCCATTACCCATAAAAGCGGCAGATGCTGTACATCATATACACGTAAGCGCAACGCATGAAATCAGGTGCGCACCTGTATTTTCACAGCTTGTAACTTGCCAGAAATACTGCGCATTCTGGAGTTAGAAGGCCATGTCCGGAGAATGCCATATGCCTGCAGGTAGCGCCAGCAGCGCCAAAGCGCTTCGACGGAGCTATGTGTGGACAAGTCAATAAAATTGGCATGACAACACATCTTGCTTTCTTCACTCTCAGATACGATAAATACATAATTTTCTGTCCACTATGTGTGGTTTTATTTTTCGAGTAAACAGAGTGGCTCATTAGAAAGCCCACTTCCAGTTTTCTGTCTGGGAACATCCCCCTTACTGCTGAAAAAGATTCCCGAAAAATGTTTTTCATTGCGTTTATTATGGATATTCTCAATGTTTTGCTCATTTAGATAGAAAATAAAAATGTTTTCTGGTACTTATATGTGTCATCATTCTTTAAAGGGCTAACAAGAAGGCAGCAGTCCTGGCGGATGGAGACTCCGGACACGCACTCTGGAGAAGTAACGGCAATCGTCCGCGCGGAGACGACAGGCAAAGAACACGTCACGGTCATAACAGACTCGCAAGCCACCTGCAGGAATTATCAAGCAGTACGAACATCAACACTCGGCCCTCAGAACGTCAGCAAGAATCGAAGATGCCCACAAAATCTACATAGTCGGGACCCCTGGAGACGAATCCCTAGCGGGTAATCTAGCGGCGCAACCCGCAGCCTGAGGACATACTCACCGGGCTACCTCGCTAAGTGACCGCACACATACATATACAGACGAAGGCGTTCCAAAGAAATACATATACATTTTAGCGCATTACAGGCTCGAAAGGAGAGTTTACCCTCCCCCAAAGCACAACCTATCCAAAGACGATGGAGTCAAACTTAGACAAACTACAGACGTTCCCGCACGTCACATTACTTCACGCTGTATATCCAACCAACTACGACTACAAATGTAAGAACTGTTAAGTGCCCAACACTATCTACCATGGGGTATGCGAATGCGAGCACAACACATAAACACAGCCTACTTCCCAACTAACCACGGAGCAATGGGAGGAACCTGCAGCTGACGAGCTCAAGCACTGAGAACCAGTACCGACTGGTGGACAGGTCCATACTGGGGGCGAGGGACCATGGCAGCCTGGACTGAGGAAGCCACCCACCTGGTAACGAGATTAACTTTTGTCCCCTCATTTTCAATAAACTTTATTTCTACTGCTTTCTGAAGAAGTACTACACCAAACGGCGACAAACATACCACAATAACTTACTAGAACCGATCGCCAGAGTGTGGATCAATGACCGTTGAAGAAATACTAAAAAAGCACATTTCATCCCAGCCTCGCGAAGTAGCGTCACTGCGTTAACGTCACAAGACAAGAGTCGGTGATTAAACAAAGTGTCGTGCAAAAAAAAAAAGTCCTGATGGGTCTGCACCAGGATCGATGAGGCACTTCGCCCGCAGATGATGAGAGGCAGTTTACTCTTTAAGCGCTTATGCACCACTCCCATCCTTCTTCACTTCGTCTGTTGAAGGAGCTGACGCCAGGTCCTGCTGCACATTTCCATAAATCGCCACCCAACGTTCTCAGCCAAGCGTGAAACCCCGAGGCGGCGTGCGGCAGCCAAATCCGGCAACTATACCAGAGGGCGGCAGACATTACGGTAGAAGTCACGACCTCTATGAGCTGGCGAATGCGGGTGCAATATTCCCGCCACGAAGGCCAGCAACCGCGTAATGGTTTATGCTGATTTCGTGGGTTTTCACGGAGACGTCCGACTATGGCAGTCGCACGATATGACGGGAAGCGAGAGGAAGAATGCGTGAAGCCATTGCTCGAAGTAGAAAGTATTTCACTTAGCGTGACGTGGCTAGTGGCGAAACGTACCTCACCATTGTCGTGGAGTTCCCTTGCTCGTAGCTGAAAAACTTCGCCTCCGTGGGTGAACGACCTCTTGATGCACTCTGAAATGGTCAACCTTGCACAAAAGTGTCACTGTGTATCACTGCGCCGATTGGTAGGAATGGAGCGGTCGAACATTGAAAAGTGCGGAGTTCTTTTCATTTTTTTTTATTCAGGTAAAGCTCTTGCCTCTCAAGTAGTTTGAGAACGTGCGAAAAGATAGACTATTAAACGTCCTGAACTTGCTCAGGACTAACTGGTGAGGTAGTTGGATACGCATGTCTATTTGCTCACAGCGCACTATAAATGGACAGGAACCAACAGAGTAGACACCACAAAGCGCTTTGTGGTGTCGACTCTGTCGGTCACTGTGATGAAATAGACTTTAAACGTCCGCCGACACAATTTCTCGCGCTTTTATAATGCAGCGCATTCACCAAGACACTCATCAGCCTTCGCTTTGTCAATTCCTTCGCACAGACAGTACTGTGAATAAACACTGTGCTGTAAGCATGAATCGTTCTCAAAGAATGAATAACAGAATCATGTTCGGATATCAGCTAACTTCAAGAACAAAACTACGTGTGCATTATTGACTGTTCTATTGATACTAAAATATCGTCAGCTTGTAGGGGAAGAGCAACATATTCTAATCTTCACCAAATTCACTTGGTTCAAAAAAGATACCCTCGTCACATTTATATTGCAGCCGATGAGTCACTAAGCACTAGTCCTTTTCAAAAGTCCCAGATAATAAATATACACAAATTATATAGATATCGGCTAGGTGCAAATTTTAACCTAAAGACACAAAGACATACATAGTCTGGAATATGTGGCACACAGAACAAAATGCATTGCATTACGCAACAAGACACGGTCAGACTTTGGTTACGAAGTCTCATCAATTCAGACGAGGTGAATGTTACCAAACAGTGTCAGCGCTTTCCGTTCCTTTCTCTTCTTAACAACTATCGTACTAACTAGTTCGATATTTTGCTTGCAAGTATCGCGAGCAACGGGAAATGTATTCGTTATGTTCACTACTACGCTATAGCAATGTTATTCTCATATGAGATGGTATACTTGGCCTTTTGTTTTTGTTTGTTTATGCAATATTTTACTGCTTATGTGCGCCGATTTTGTGATAATTGTGTGCGCTGCATCACGCTGATGCAAAAACGTATTTATTTGGGGGATGTGTGCTCATCTAGCTACATGCCTGCAGCTTTCATCTGTAGTCATACCATCAGAATTTGTTGTGTATGATGCCACGGCGGCAGCATTTCGATGGGGGCGAAATGGGAAAACACCCGTGTACTTAGATTTAGGTGCACGTTAAAGAACCCCAGGTGGTCCATATATCCGGAGTCCCCCACTACGGCGTGCCTCATAATCAGATCGTGGTTCTGCCACGTAAAACCCCATAATCTAATCTTGTTGTGTATGACGGGAAATTAACTAATTTCATTTCATGCGGAGAAAAGATAAGAGCTCTTCTGCTTGATTTCTACCGTTGGAGTATATTTTTTGTAATAAAGAAGCGCCTGAAGATTTCTGAAGAAAGAAAAATTGGATCATTTATCTATGGAGGCTGATAGGGACACAAAAGTGATGTATCTCAAGGAAACTGGGACGAAATAAAAACGAGAAGAATAACACTAAATGAGTGATGCTCGTTACGCGTAGTTAGAATTCAATTTTGCAGCACCTTGTGTTTGTGCGCGCTAACTTCGCTTGAGAACAGAACAACTGAAAGAAAATAACTAACTAAAAACATAGTCTCCCTAATTTGTGCGCATGCAGCTGCTTGTACGCAACAAAATTCAATTGTAAGTAGCGCCAGTACTGCACTGTTTGTTCCTATGTTTTTTCTTGTCTTAGTTTCTTAGAGCTACCACTTTTTTTCCCTTCAATATTAAGAACCGAAGAAGGCCTCACTCTAAGTATTGCGGAAACTCGATGAAGAAAGTGACCCTTCAAACTAGCAATGTCATTGAAACGACGTAGGCATCTCGGGTTTCGCACTGGTCCAGTCATAGCCTGAAACCAAATTGCATTTTTCGATGCCTAGTGACCGCGTCCGATTAGAATCATTGCTGTGTGCTAGCTGCCACTAGAGTTAACAGGTGTGAGCAGGCGCTGCAGGCCGAACACATGTATTACGGCCCAGTAATAACGCGATAGTGTTAAGGCTCCCATGTCGCAGAAAATCCGGCGTCGGCATCGGTATCGGCGTAGATGTCGGCGTCCGTGGCAGAGAAAATCATCCCCGACCGCGCAGACCCTCCGCGGGGCGCAAAGTGTTAGTGAACCAAAATTGAAGTTCTCAGTGAAATCCGTCAGAAAAATGGTAAGGTACGACTTAACCACAACCTACAGACATTTGAATGTACGAGAAAACATAATTCTGTTACGAGGAAACTCAAACACAAACCCCTTTTCCAGCATTTCTAACATACCAACATCGGCGCGCTCGGGTACTTGCGAAAATCACATCCAGATGGCGCTCGCATCCTCTGTAGGTAAAACTGGGACTTCGCCTGCCTAATGCGTTTTGGACACGCGCGCGGGTCGGGGCAATAGCAAACAAATAATAAAATAACAAAAAAGGTCCCAGGGCCTTCACATTTTAATCTAAGATGACTTATATTGCCCCCAGAGAAACATCTTCCCAGCAATGCATTTCTGTTTAAAAGTGAAGCCGACTTTAAAGGGATCGGTGTAAGCTTGGTTTTTGTAAACCGGCTTCTCCACGTTCTGTGTTGCAGTGAAGCCTACTCAAAGAAAAATGCGATCCGAATAGGGCCCGGTAACGCTATCGCGTTGCACTCTTAAAGGCGAAGCTTAAGCATCGTCCAATTTTTGATCACTCATTGTCAGTCACCTGGCGAGACTTTTTGCCGTCTTATAATGTGCTCTAGTAGTATTCGAGTGGATACCGCAAATGATTGAGCACTGATCTCAAAATCGTGACGGGGAAACGTGCATATCTGCTGGCGTGCTGTCATTTATGAGACTTATTTTAGTTTGAAAAGGGGCTGAGCGTTGCGCGGCTAATCGGTTTGTAATCGCTTGCAAGCGGTGCCAGAGAACGCGAAGGACAGACGGTTTTAAAGCGAAGCTTTATACGTCTCGGCGCAATCGCTTGTGTACAGAACGCTATCATCGTCAGCATTGGCTCGAGCGTCGTCGTCTTCTTCCGCAGCTGGCTCGTTGGCGCCCCTCGGGTTGCGCTCGTGCTCGTGCTCGGCACGCGCTCGTGCCACTGCTCCCACGTTCGTCATCGTCATCTGCTTCTGCAGCTGGCTCCGTTGCCGCTAATCATTGCAGCGTAGATTTTCTCTTCTGTCGTCGTAATGGGGAGGCCGCGTTTACGGGGGTATGAGCCAATGCTTAAGGGGGTATTAGCCATTCATTGTCTTACGCAACGGACAGATTTAATTTTGAAGCAATTTAATTTCGAAGAATCGCAAGCCCCAATGGAGGGTGAATGTTGCTAACCAAGCCACCGAGCAAACTCGAGCCATCGAACGCAAACGACAACGGCGGACTGCGGGCAAAGCGTCAGTGATGTCGTTCTCTCCGTTGCATCCGAAGGCGCGTGCAACCTCATAATTGAGAAATACTTTTATTTACCATCGGGATTAGCCCAGTGATAAACACCGGGGCCGCACGTTTCAGCTTCGCTGGTTAACCATCTTCACGGAGTGGAAGGGTCGATAAATTTTTTAGCTGTGTATAACGGCTTCGCAACGACAGTAATCGCAGTCGCACGCGAGGTCAATCTCCACTCGGTCATATTTTTTCCTAGCGCGGTCTACGAAGTCCGCTATCTCATGGTGCAACAGCCAGCACTCTGACTCACTCTAAACATGAGAAACAAAAATGTCATCAATCCTCAACTTAAAGACCGCATAAGCATGAAATATGTTAAATAAGTGAACTGCCTTATAATTGGCCCTTTAGTTGTATTAAGAGGCGCTATTGAAATAAATTACCGCCTATTTGTTCACGCCGTGTTTTTTTTCAAATGAAACTAAACAATTACTGTTATCACCTTATAATAATGACGACTGCACCTTTTCGCATAGTAGTAACATACTAGTTTATGAAAACATATAGAGCATATACCCAAACGAACATACAGGGTGTTTCATTTTAGCTGCACCAAATTTTTTAAAATTGCCTGTGGCCGATACCACAATTATAATCCTTGATCGAAACTACTCGATGAGGTGGCCATTACTTTTAAGAGAAATCAAAATGCTTAATTGAGTAATTATTGTAGTTGCGCTAATTAAATTTTTAATTATTTATTTTACGGCACATCTTTCAATCTACGAATTATAGGCGCTGAGTTCGCAAGGCGTATCCACTTGGAACGAATACTCAGGACTGAACCAGTTTCGAGATATTAATTTTGAACGTGTCCGACGAAATGCATGGGCGATCCAGTTAACTTTTTTGAGGAAAACGCCGTTTTATGCATTGAAGCACAAAGTTAACTGGAACGCCCATGCATTTCGTCGGACACCTTGAAAATGAATATCTCGAAACTGGTTAAAATAAACAATAACAGCAAAGTGGAAGAGAAATGAATCCTTAATGAAACACAGAGTGCTATGGGGACACAATAGGTACGATGTGCTCCGGCGTAAGTGGAAAGGTGGAATGGTTCCACGACACAGATTTGGAAATGTGGTCGGCTTTCCGAACGCGTGCAAGATAGCGGCCCAGGGCTAGAGCTAGTACACGTAAATACCTGAGTCAGTAGATGGATTGATGGTTGGCGCGGCCGCACAATTGGTAGTGCAATGCAGGCGTAATGCGGTTGCTGTGGGTTCGTCTACCACCGGTGACAAGTTATCTTTTCATCCACTTTAATTTTTCCTTTCCCTCATTATTTTCTACACTTCAATTTAAACCATAGCAAATTATTCTTATGCTTTCCTTAGCGTAATTGCAGGTTGGCTTTATATGGCCGTGCTTAACAAAAGTCGAGCTCCTCTGTTTCCCGTCTTGATCATTCATAGCGAGGATCTCGAATCAGGCAGCCCTTATGCGATTACGTAGCATACGAGGTTTTATAAGCCACGTCTCGCTCTCTTCGCACGTGTTAAGTGACGCCATATCGGCCCCCTCCCACCAAAAAAAAAAAAAAAAAGGCTTAAGCTTGCACTCGGCCGCGCAAGGCTTGAAACAGCGAAGCTGAGCGATCGTACGGGCTTATTATGACTGTTGCTAGGTTGTAACTTGGCTAATGTTAAAGCTTTGCCGCTGCCTCTCTCGCTTAGCAGCGAGCCTTGCTTCGCGAATCAAGGCTTTTCCGGCCTCTTCTTGGCGAGTACGAACTATGTTTGGGCGTTCCGTGGCTTCTACTGATCCAGCGCCGACGCGCACACGCTTACATAGCTGTTGCCTCAAGGTCAGTGCATGCGCAGATCTAATCGTTATCACGGCGCATGCGCAGATCTCGGAGCGGCGGCGGAAACCGGTGGCGCGCAGTGTCTCCGAGCTGCTGCCGAGCTGCTGCCGACGCCGCCCGCGTTTCCCCGGCGCGAGCGCGGGAAACGGGGAAACGCGGGCGGCGTTGGCAGCAGCTCTGCGCGTTGCCTCGTTGGTGCTGCTACAATTTCTTTCTCTCTTTATCTCATTCTCATTTTCTCTTTCCCTCACCCGAGCATAGCGCGCGCCGCGCGCATGCTCTCCATCCCTCTCCTTAACGTCCCATGTCAAAGCAACATGTGCATGGCACGGAGAGGAGGCGATTCACACGCCGCTCCACGAGGTGGTTGCTAGGCAACGCAGTGACGTCATAGCTTGGCGAGGCTTTGCGGCAGCAGGTGGCACTTTTTATGGTTAGCTAGAACAGCTTCACTGTTAAAAGATGATCCACATGCGTCCGCTACGGCCATTAGTGGTGCTGGCTAACATACCCATAATCAAGCAATATAAATTCCTGGGCGTATGCATAAACGTAGAAAAAAGACTTACTCAAACGCTCACAAAGATAATCTTAATAAAAGTGCGAAGTGGAATGCCGCAATTATTAAACAAACAGCACATTGGGGCTCGAATAAACACAAGGGGATGCGTGGAGTCTGAAAAGGAAGCAATGATGTTCGCGCTAAAGTTTGGAAATGCCGTTCTGTGCTGAAAATCATATATCTTGTGGGCTCCCAAAGCCAACCGGCCCAATATCAGTGGGCCGGTTGGCTTTGGGAGCCCACAGTAAAACCACAAATGAGACAGTAGACACTCTGCAGTAAACCTGCAGGGAGACATGGGCTGGGCTTCTTTTGAAGTCAGAGAAGCGCAGAGCAAAATTAATTTTGAAGGAAGGCTCAGGAACATCAATGAAAATAAATGGGCGACTCAAGTGCACAAGTGTCTGTACCTGAAAAGCATGGACACAAAATGGAGGAAGAGTTGAAGAAAGTTGGCAACGAAGTACATTATAATTAAATGTGTAAATAGACAACCAAAGGTCATTAAAAAGGAAGTTAGATAAACAGATACACTAAAGTGGATGCAAAGTAATAATAAAAAACGGTGGTACTTAAGATAATTGCAAGGAAGGAAATACAGTAGAAAATTTTGCCGATGACACAAATGGCAGTGCCTTGCTAGTTGAGGCTCGAGCTGGTTGGCTGAGGATAAAAACATACCGGAGCAAATATTTGCCACACGATTAGGGATGTGTTTGCTGCATCAAAAATCTGGAGAAAACTCAGCCCGTCCTAACGGAATGCCAAGGTATTCACCTAAAGAGACCCATAAGTAACCCACACCTCCTAGAAGCTCTTGGATATAAACTGGATGGAATCACCAACCGGTCAGCAGTCGAGATAAGTGTGAAATGTGTGGAATATAGGTGGAAAGAAGCCGAGAAGAGATTGATTGAACCGGATTATATACAGGAATAGGTAGTGGTTGAAGGTAGATATAGAAGTTTTAGGGAAGAGAAAAAAGATTCAGAAGAGAAAAGTATAGAAAGTGCTAGATTGAAAGGCAGCCATAACATGCCTTATTAACTCAAGCAAGCTAAGCGACTATTTGTCACCGCCCCGTTTCAAAAGGAATACCAATAAATCATCATCATCATCATCATCAGGGCCAGATATAGTACACATAAATACCCAAGTTAGTAGATGGATTAATGGCAGTCACCATTGCACAATTGGTAGTTGTGGGTTATTCTCCCACCGGCGACAAATTAACCTTTCGTCCACTTTCGAGTCCGCCGCGGTGGTTTAGCGGCTATGGTTTTGCGCTGCTAAGCACGACGTCGTGGAATCAAATCCCGGCAGCGGCGGCCGCATTTCGATGGGAGCGAAATGCAAAAACACCCGTTTCCCGTGCAATGGGCGAACGTTAAAGATCCCTTGGTGGTCGAAATTAGTCCGGAGTCCACAACTACGGCATGCCTCATAATCAAATTGTGGTCTTGGCACGTAAAACTCCAGAATTCAGTTCCATTCGCCGACTTTCTTTTTCCCGTTTTTTTCATTATATTCTAGATTTTGATTTCAAATGCAGCTAATGACCCCTATGCTGTCTTTGGCGTGATCTCCTCTTGGTATGATATGGTCGTGATTAACAAAAATCGAGCCCCTCTGTTTTCCTTTTCTTTGTTCATTCAGAGCGAGGGTCTCGAATCTGGCAGCCCTGATGCCATCAGGTAGCGTAAGAGGCTTTATAAGCCACATGCTGGCTGTCACGTTTTACGTGACGCCATCGGGCAATAAAAAGTATGTTCCACATACTTTTTTATGCATCTGGCGCTGGCTAACACTCCCAGGGCTAGATCTAGTGTACACGTAAATACCTAAGTTAGCAGATAGATTAATGGCTGTCACCGTAGCACAATTGTTAGTGCCACGCATTTGTAATGCGGAGGTTGTGGGTCAACCTCTCAGCGATGAGAAGTTACCCTTTCGCACACTTAGATTTTTCTTTTTCTTCATGATTCGTTACATTTCATTTTCAACCACATCTTTTTACCCCTATGCTTTCCTTGGATTCACTGCCTGTTGGCATTATACTAAGACGGGCAAGACATTCACGGTTGAATGACTGAGCGCTTACCTAGATGATGGAATTTTTGATAGTGGGTGTTTCACTTCCTGGAGATCTCATAATATCCTCGAAACGATTCGTACTACTAGGCGCTCCGGAATAATTTTTACGACCTGCGGTTTCTTAACCGGGGCTGATATATGTCCATCTAACTGGCATCTTTAGATTCTTTTTAATTCAGAATGCAACCACCATGGCTGATAATTTAGCCAGCAAACTTATTTTTAATGACGCAATCGAAAAACCTCTGAGTAACATTTTACGAACGAAAACCGGGTCGAAGGTACAAAATTTTACATCATGAGTTATTGCTGGATTCAGTATTTTTGTTTTTGAGACAAAACTCTAGAAAATGCAACGTCTGCGCAACGTCGGTGGCGCCGTTTGAATAAAGATGTGATCGGAAGACGACACGCCGATCTCCGACCCGCAATCGGGTGGTTGCGAGGACTTCTCTGGCGCGAATTAGGTCAGCCCCCCACTCAGCTGTGCTTTGTGGGGCTCTGGCGTGTGCCAGCGGCACCCGGGCACCGTGTGGCACCAAGGTCGACAATGCTCTGATCCAACTGTTCTTACAATCGATAAACCGTATGCGTCACACTAAGTCACTGTACCAACCGCCGGGTCGGACACGTTCTCTTGATGGTCGCAATCCGTGTAGTATGAGTAACATGGCAGCGATATCGCGTGCTGCATCCTACGAAACTTGTTTTCTCACTAGTACATTAGTGTTTTTCGCCCTAAAAGCGTTGAGCAAGTGAAAGACAAACATTTACATATGTAATTTATTTCTAAATACCTGTAATTGTGCGCTGTGAGTGATCGTCTGTGGCCATTTTCCACGTTCCTCGCGCGTGTTTTGAAATGTTTACCTGAGCGCTATCTTCTGTTCACATCTTTCGTTGTTATTCTTGTTGGATTGCGTGCTTATTTCTGCATCAGTGAGGTTCTATGCGTTACAAATATTTGCAACGAATGGTCGTTTATATACGATGTGACTGCGTTGCTAGTGACCACACATTGTGAACTATTCCACTCGTTGATATACTACATTTTTTAGAGGCAGCTGCCATTTTGTGTAAGCAAGCATCAATATTTTGCCGCTAAAGCAATGAAGCAAGAATTACCCGTGCTGATGCCGTGAAATTCGTATGATAGTGTAGCCGAGGACTTATTACGAAAACATCTTGCCATCATAAAGTCACGACATATAGAGCTCACGTTGCGAAGCATGCACAATGCACAACAAATGCACAACAATGGACAACAAATGCACAATGAAATTTTTCCGGCGAATAATATTTTTACATACTTAGTTTGTAATTGACGTCCCAGTGACGTAAACTGGCGCAAAATTTATTTCAGATGAATTAAATCAAACGGCCCAATGCAGCAGATACGACTTGCCTATGTGAAATGAAATTTCACATTACATTTCTATAAATGAAACAGCAGGAGGACTTCGTACAGCCAAGCCATTTTCTTTCTTAACGTTCGATTTTCGTTCGGTATAAGTGACATGAACAAAGTAGCGATCACCCAATGTGGGTAAGTGTGTTTTATCACCAACACATACCGAAACAAAAAGGACAAGGTTTAATACGCAATACTCCGATATATTGTTATCTGTTGAGAAATTGGTGTCATAGAAGGAAGCTTGCATATTCAAACATTCAATCTGACATTTTTAGACACTTTAAGTACACACGGTGTAGTTTTGTTCATGAAGCTACTCTCCACACTAAAATGTAGGGCTAAATACCTGGTCATGCTAAGTATCTTATTTTTGCTTGTAATTTATATGCATTTTCCTCCAACTCTAGCCACTCGTAGCACGCTGAGATCTCGGCTTGCAGTTACACGCTTCATGAAGTGTTCAGCTGGATTCAGAGCCGATGTGCACCGGTAGGCTCACCAGCGATTCTTTCTTTTCTTTTGTGTTATGTATTCAGAACTTTTCTTCAGTTACCGGCCTTATCATCATCACTCTATGTTTTATGTACATTGCAGGAAGAAGGCCTCTCCGTGCGATCTCCAATTATCCCTGTCTTGCGCTAGCTGATTCCAACTTGAGCGGGCTAATTTCCTAACTTCATCACCCCACATAGTTTTCTGCCGTCCGCGACTGCGTTTCCCTTCTCTTGGTATCCATTCTGTAACTCTAATGGTCCACCGGTTATCCAGCCTACGCATTACATGGCCTTCCCAGCTCCATTTTTCCCTCTTAATGTCAATTAGAATATCAGCTATCCCCGTTTGCTCTCTGATCCACACCGCTCTCTTCCTGTCTCTTAAAGTTAGGCCTAACACTGTTCGTTCGATCGCTCTTTGTGCGGTCCTACCGGCGTTATAAACACGGTCTATTTTAGTTACACTAAAAGCCAATGCTTCAGACAAGTTTTTAAGCAGGCCAATATGGGACTTAGCGAAAGTTTGCAAATCCTCCAAATTATCAAAAAATGTCACAGTTTCGCCCCAAGGGCGAAGCAATGAATGCGATAGCAACACAGCAATGTCATACGAAGTAAGGTGAGCGGCTTTGGTAGCAATATGAATTGTAGTAAACATGAGCTGATTAATTAAGCAGGTGTGCTGCGGCGTAAGTAGACCGACATGAAGAGAGACTCGATGACCACGAGAAGGCGCGTGTGAAACGGTGGTGTTGATGAGAAGCGCTTCCCGTGGGCAGCGCTTGTGAAGGGACACACCTGTAGTGCTGCACTGCCGATCCGGGCAGCATTGCATGTGTAGCGTGCGTTGCAAAATGTGGCCCGACTATTACTAACTGAATGAACAAGCGTGGTGTGAGCGCGCAGAAACAAACATGAATAGATCAAACTGAATGACTGGAGACGACTGTCGAAACGCTGGCAGCGAGCGCATACGCCGCCGCGGGCGAAGGTACGTGCGGTCTATCGCTTCAACGGAAACTGAGCGGCGAATGCACGGCGCATAAAGGTCAGAGCCGTGCGGAGATAAGATACGGTGCGGGCGAGCGAGCGCGGTTGTTGGCTAAGTAGAAGCGCCCCCCCCCCCCCCCCCCATGCGCTCCCTCCGGCGCTGGCTTCCCGCTTCCTTGCTTGCGCGTGGGTGATTGAGTGCGTTCGCTCTCCATGATAGCGCGCGTCCCCGCACGCTTCCGCTCGGGCATACGGCGCGCGGCGAAGATTTTATCTATAGGGAACCTCACGGCGACGGCAGAAATCTGGTTAAAGTGTCCATATAATTGCTATCGCAATAAAACAAAACACGGCAGGAAAATCCGTCTTGTGATTGCGGCGCCAGTTCACCGCGATGTCATAAGTTTTGGACTCCGTAAGCAAATGTATGCATAATTTTGATACGTTGAAGAGAGATGGCATTGTATTCAGTTGTATAAAACATGCGATTATCCAACAAATCAGGACATAAAAGTTGAAGCATAACAGAATACAAGACATATTAGACTAAGAATAGCACTATATATGCTTTGGGAGGACTGGGTGCTGAGACATTGTGGCTGCTTCAGCAAAGAAACAGCCCACTTTAAAGCAATAGAGTTCTCGTTCATTTCTATGTCTTTGTCTACTGAGCACATTCCTGCCATGAGAGCAACAAGAAGCGACCTCAAACTAACTCCCAAAAATATCAAATTACGCGCAAACTACGAGGATGAGCCGCCCTTACAAACGATGTTACACCTAAATGGCAAGTATACAATTGACACTCGAAATCAGCAGCGACAGCGCAAGAAACCCACCAACTTGTACAAGACCCTGTTTCACATGCGGCACACTAAACCTGAAACACCTGTTATAGTATTCTACAGCTTTCAACATAATAAGATATGAACACAATGAACAGAACAAAACATTGCATTCCAGAACATAAAGTGTTGTCAAGGGAGATTTCACTGTCTTCTTGATTTAAGCGAGTAATGCAATGTTTTCAACCCCCTTACGCGCAAAAATAGGCAAATAAAAAGAAAACTGTCGCAGATGTATGCCAATCAGAGTAACTCATACACAAAATATAGCGAAGCTGTGTCAGCGAGTTCTTACAACCTTCGAAAGAACTAGGGGCCTTTTTTGCCACTGCCATAAACCTACTCTAGACATTGGAAACCTTCGCTATGGGCGTTGAAATAGCCTTTTTCAATTTCTTCACTATATCCGAGCTTTGCACAGGGACCTGAATTTTTCCTTTCAAATCATAGAAAAATGAAACGTATGCTCACACAAACAGGTAACAAAATTTATCCTAGCCAAAAGACCTGGACGCAATAACGACAAAAGTTTCGTCTGTTTCGGTCCCTCCTAGATGACCTGTTAACCACAACGTTTAAAAACAAATGTTAAGAATTACTGGCAGAAGCAGACCGCTCAAAGTTGTCGAGTTGAGTGAGATAAACGCAAAATTTTGTTTTATAAGTCCAGATAAAGACTGTTCCACGCGAATTCGGGGTTGCGTTTTTGGCTGTTTATCGATTCACATTTTTTATGTACATACTGCAGACCATTGTTAGGTCCAGGCAGGCAGGGCAGAGTTATAGAAAGGCATAATCACAGCAAAAATGAGATAATACAGTAACAGTATAACAACATAGAAATATAGCAATACAGTAATATAACATGTAAGTGTACAATTTAGTATCCTGAAAAGATTGTAATATAAACATAGGTTAGATTCAATGGGGTAGGCTAAATACGGTTAATGAATTCCAGTCATTTGTGGTGTGTAGAAAAAAGAAAAATTTGTACAGATCGGTTGATGGAAAAAGTGGTGATAATAAATCTTTGTGATAGAATTGTGTATTTCTAGGTGGCATTGGGGAGAGGTATGGTTAAAAGGTCCAGTCTGAGTTTATTGTTGCGAAGAAATGAAAGAAAATCTAAACGAGAATTTCGACTTCCTAACTGAAGTTGATCAATGCCATGGGCGCGCATCAAATCTGACGGGGAGTCAGTAGGTAGAAATTTTGAACATATAAATCAGACTGCTTTTCTTTGTATGCTTTCGAGCTTCTTTATATTAGATTTGGTATAGAAGACCCAAATTATGCAAGCGTATTTGAGCTTCGGCCCAATTACACAATTATAGGTTAATAGCTTAACTTTGGCGCGGATGTTTCGAAGCTTATGCCTGAGATAACGCAGCTTGCGGAACCCGAGTGAACAGATGTTGTCTGTGTGAGTGTTCCAAGCGAGGTTATTAGAAATTGTTACACCTAAGTACTTTACGGATGTTACTCGTTGTAATAGTAATGAGTCGAGTTTGTACGCGTACTCTAGTGGATTTTTCTTGTTAGTTACTGGAAGAAAAACACTTTTCTCCGTGTTGAAAGTCACGTCCCACTGCTTGCACCATTGCAAAATATTGGTAAGGTTATTTTGTAAGTCACATTGATCGTTAGCATTAACAACTTCACGGAATAAAACACAATCATCTTCGTACAAACAGATTTGTACACCCGGGCAAACTTCCGCAAGAATGTCGTTTATATATACTAACAGAAGGAGTGGCCCCAGAACACTTCCTTGTGGCACACCTGATGACACTGGAAGACAACCGGCTGGTGCAGCCCAAGCGCAACTTGTTGCTTGCGGTTAGTAAATAATCTTGTATCCAGTAGATTAAAATGGCCGGAAGGCCACTGGATTTCAGTTTTCTTTAACTAGGATGTGGTGAGGAACTTCGTGAAATGCTTTACTGAAATCTAGAAAGATTGCATCGATATGGTCGTTAGGGTCAAGTGTTCTTTCAAAAAAAGTGGACAACTGAAAGTGACTGAGTTACTGTGGAAAATACTTTACAAAAGCTATGTTGGAGATCTGTCAAAATGTTGTAGCGATCTGAAAATTCATTATTACCAGTTGCGAGGACATGCTCCAATAATTTGCGGCAGGAGGACGTTGAAAATATAAGTCGGTAGTTTTCCACCTGAAAGCGATAACCTTTTTTAAAAACAGGCACAACTCGGGCCATCCTCTAGTTATCAGGTACCCTACCGGTGAACAAAGAGGCACGAAATATGATAACCAAATATCTGGTCAGTGATGCGGCGTACCTCCGAAGAAACGCATTGGGGATATCATCAGGTCCCGGGGATGATTTGGTTTTCAAGTTTAGTAACATGGAAACGATGCCGTCATACGAGATGAAGTTAACTTGTGATTGGTGTGCCGGTGTTGAGCATGGCACATCACGCAGCTTTGATTGGGAAAACACGCTATGAAAGTAACTCTTAAAAATCCGAGCTATGGAAGTCTGATTGGTAATAGTTGTATTGTCTACTGCATTTCAGATATAGGTGCTTTTGATTCGCTAATGTGGCACCAGAATTTACTGGGATCATTTTTATGAAGTTTGGCCCCCAACGTTGTTTTGAAATAATATCCTTTGATTGGCGAACAACAAGAGCGAGGCTTTCTCTTAGTTGATCTATGGTGCTTCTGGGTACGGGCTGTTTTTTTTAGCCTTTTTTAGTCGGCGTTTGAGATGGATGATATTGCGATTCATCCAAGGCGTTTTCTTCCGGATGTTCTTGTATTTTTAGGCATAAAATTATTTAGCCAATTATAGCACATTTCTTTAAACTGACTCCAGAGTTCGCAGGCATGATTACTTTCGAAATCAACAATGCAAGGTTCAAGATGATCAATTACTGATGCGTCATCGGCATGTGTGGAGTGAAGGATACAACGTGCTTCACACTTTTTTGGATTGGCAAGAGTGTTTATGGATATTGAAACGCTGACAAGTAATGATCTGAAAGTCCCCGCTTGATCGATACTGAGCATTCATGGACGTCATCAGGAACAAATACCAGATCTAAGATTGAACTATTGGTACGAGATACGCGTGTAGGTTCACGAACCACTTGACACAAGCCGTGCGTAAACATTATGTCGAAGACAAGATCTACGTGTTTGTTGTACTGTGAACACGGCTGCAGTCTTTCCCAGTCAACGCGAGGTAAGTTGAAGCCTCTAACCAATAATATTTTGTACTTTCTATATTTTGACATATGAAGTTGTAACATAGTTAAATAATCATGCGTAACGTTAGGTGGCCTATAAACCGCATATAAAATAAAGCAATGTCCCCATCAAAACAGTTTCAAGCAAAGGCACTCAAGATCAGGTACGTATTCGAGCAGAATTAACAGCCTGTATTTGATTTTTATCAATCACGCGCACTCCTCCACCCCTCGAGGGCCTATCTTTACGAAAAATTCTGTATGAGGGGGGAAAGATAAGGACATCAGGAACCTCGTTGTGAAGCCACGTTTCGGTTACAATTGTTACGTGAGGGTCATGTTGGAGCAGAAGAATTTCAAGCTGACCAATCTTATTAGTAATGCTTCTGGCATTAGCGTTATGTATTCGGAGCTGCTTGTCCTTCGAAGCACTACCCTTGCAACCTCGACTACGTTTATTTTGGAGCAATCTGCTTTCAAAAGTACCAGTATGCTGTTTGCTTAAATTATTATCCTCTATGGTGCTGATTTCATTTGTAACGATGCTTTTGGGCGGCGCTTGCTTTTTGGGGTAGCTTTTTTGCAATGGTACCTTATCGTTCTTCACATCGTCCCAGATGTAGGCTTATTTTGTTGTTGATATAAAGTATGTAAAATGCTAATGAAACGTTATCCTTCTTGTTACGGTTCGGCTTGGCACTGTTCCAGAGCTTTCTTCTGATGTCTCTTATTTTTTGTGAAAAGTCCTCGCCGTTCAATATGCCACTATATTTAGTTTACGTCAGTGTTTTAGAATTTCTGGCTTTTGGCGAAAATCCAGTAGCTTGAATATAGCTGGCTTAATTTTGTTTTCTGCGCGTTTACCCAAACGGTGGATTCGCTGTAATTCAAGTATGTCTTCAATTATTTTTTTCTTCACAGAACTCTCCAGAGACTCGGAGGTCTCGTCTTCTTCTAAGCGACAAACGATTACGTTTGACCTCCGGCTGCGGTTTTCCAAGTCATCTATTCTGTATTCCACACGTTTTCAATAACGCGAATAATTGATGCTAGTTGGTTTTGACAGGTGACGATGTTGGCCTATAGTCCAGATATTGCGTCCAGTTTAGTGTCTATGTTAGTTAACAGTTTTTCTTTTATCTCTTTATATTTGCCGCAATTTCTTCAAGTAGTTTTGAAAGTTGTGCAACATCGGAACCAGGAGCTGACTCAATATCGCCACGCAGCAGCAACAATTATTTCAAGTACAGAGCAGCGCTATACAATGAGCAAAGCATGCGTGGGCACGGCAGCACAAATAGGAAGAGACCACTAGAACAGACCCAGCTTCGGTACTGTTTCCTCCCCTGCGGTATGAAGACAAATGGATTAGGTGAGCCCATTCTCGAAATGCCACCATTCCCAGTGGACGCGGAGGTCCCGAGAGGGTCATATTAGGCGGGCGGTGCGGGGGCGCTGTTCCTTGGACATGCGTGGTGCCATCGGCTCGTGTTGTCGCTGATTGCGGAATCATCGATCCCACGGGGTCGGGCGAGGCACAGGATTCACGTGAAGGTGGTGTTATTCAGGATGGTGTAGTCATCTTCAAGCAGCGGCGGTCCGGCGAGGCAGTAGACGGTAGTCAACGGCACACCGATCCACAACTGAGATATGAAGACAAACTGATTAGGTGAGCCCAACCTAGAAATGCCACCGTGCCCAGCTGGATACATTTGTTACATATCACGCCGCAGCACACCACCATCAGCCTTGACCGCCGCCACTCTAAAACCATTGGCGAACTCAGATTCGCTGCAAAGCTCAACTGGGCTGCTTTGCAGAACCTATGTGGAAGAAAAAAAATGCAGATTCCACGCACTGTGAGAATCAATGTAAGCGAAGCTTTGCGTAACGTTTCCGTTTATTGACAATATTTGGCGGTGACGTTGACGGCCTCCGACAGTCGCGATGTGATGCTGAATGGTACTTTGCGTGCACTACCTGTGTTAGTCTTCGTAGTACACGAGATACAGAGCGAGACGTGTTGGCTCGAGGCGTTGTTGTGCGCCATTTTGAGCGGCCCGCGACAATTTTAGCACTGTCATTTCTTCACACGGGCGCATCGCATCGTGGCTGAAGCGGTGATCTACTGGACATCCGCTTGCGTGTTCTCGTCTTGACACTGCGATGCTTTAGTGCGGCTTTCCCTCTACGTACCCTGCGTCAGTTGTTCGCATGTACAAACTGGCAGCGTGTTTATTTTTCAGGAATAGTAGAAACGTGGTATAGTATAAATAGTAGAAACATTGAAATTTTTACAGTTTGTGCGCAAATGTTGCCCTGTCTGGTAGTAGCGTTTCTTTTATCGAAGAGACCCCAAAGGAAGCATGATTTTTTACGGTGCCTTTCCTTTCTCCCACGATTGTGGTGGTCATTGCTCACCCGTTTCGTCAGAGCGTTGGTTTTACGCATTCTCTGTCGCCTGTTTCTATCACGCTATATCCCTACTACGATTTCACGCTTCAGTACAAAAGTAAGCGCTGCAGCTTCTGCAGTGCTTTTGCGGGGGACTAACGCGTAATTACAGCGGTCCAGAGGATACTATGTCTAGGAGCAGGGAGTTCCAGTAAGGTGTGACAAAGACCAGAGATCTCCAGAGAGCATTTTAGCCACGCCCACGAAGTTCTTGCGAGAAAGGGCTTATATGCACCTCTCCCGCGTCCCTACCATGTACATTATACACGTTCTCAACCACACCCCGAAGCGGCGTGAGACAACAACAGTAGCAGCAGCAGTGGAAAAGTTGAAGGAAGATGCGAAGAAAGACTCGCTGTAAAAAAAAACGACCAAATCCACGCGCAGGTAATGTTTAAACAAATCGCACTGGGATGGTACTGACATGGGTGGTTTATACCACTGGTAGCGGCAGCACATGCACGGTTTTGCTCCATGAAGACCAGTGTTAATTAAGTTCGAAACCACTCGTACCAGCAACTTAGAAAGGCTAGGAACTTGTGCCCCTCCCAAGAGTTACTGATAAGATCATTCAGCACAGTTCGTAGTCGTTGGGCCATGTTTGTGCTACTCGGGGGTGACTCTATCTGCAACCTGCAGAGTGTACAGCGCACACAGCGCGAATTGAATTGCGTGTATATAGTTCATTGCACCATTGCATCATCAACACATTTTCTGTTCTTCTTTTCCAAGTCTGTCCCCTTTCCTCTATCTCCAGGGATAAGAGGCACGCAAGAGACCCGTCCTTGCGACTGACATCTCCCATTTTTTGTTTATTAATGCTACTGGCTTTCTACAGTATGCCCTAATTTGTCGTTCACTTTAGCAGCTTGTTTCTCAAATAGGTAAGCATTGCAAAACACTACGGGAAATCAATACGTCCCGGCATTTCAGTAACATCCGTGCCACTCCGGCATCATCGTAAATGGCACAGGAATAAATACTGGGAGCATGTACTCGACCCTAATCCGCACGGAAAGTTACCAGAGCCCAGTTGTGTTATTTCAAGGCTAATGGTGACAAAATGTTTCACCGTGTAAAATGGCTAATATAAAATAGGGTCGAGATAAGGTAACGTGCGTGCAAAATTTTACTATTGAAATACTAGCGGAGCATCACGAAAAGCTCGTAAAAATAGGCTTTTTATACCGAAATTAAAGGAAGCGTCACCAATACCGCTTCGTGCAAGTGACGCATGACCTGAAGCGCCTGACCTGGAGCGCGCGGCTTTTCGGCATCGCCTCAGAGATTAGGCGACGTTCACGGCTGCCTACGGCATGCTGAAAATTCACGGAGGTGGCGTAGTGACACTAGTGTCATAGCGACGACCACCAGATGCACGCGTCGTATGCTTAGGCGTTGTTTAAAGGCTGCTAACAAGAAAACTATGCAATTAACAGGTTTGAGACTTTTACAAGATTCATTTAGTCACATATATTTCTCATTTATAACAAATTTGGCCAAAATGAAATTTCTTTGCAGTTGCAGGGACAAGTGACCAAATCACCCATTAGCCCTCGTGATAGGTCAGAATGACTCGGGCTTGGCCCATATGGGCTGGACTCGAGCCATTTTGACCTATCCGGGAGGGCTTATGGCCGATTTGGCATAAAATCAGATTGGGATAGTTTTACGTTATACCGGCCCATATTTTTCATGCATAGTGAACGCTGTTTTGTGGGTGCGGACATCATCTATTATTCCTTTCTATTTTTTTTTTCTTCTTCAGTTTGCCCCTCCCCCAGTTTAGGCTTACAAAACAGGTGTATTCTGGTTTATCTCCCTGTCTTTCGTATTCTTTCTTTCTTTCTCTTTTGAAAATCATAGGGCAGACAGTGTCCAGTTCCTCCTATGCTAGAAATGTGTGTTCATCTCCTTGTCACGATTACATGCAGCGTCGCAACTTCGTTAACTTTGTGATCAGATGTCGCTGAACAATAGCAAAAAGCGACATTTGGATAATTTGTCTGTATGTTTTCGCGACCATATTTTGCAGGTTTCGACTCACTCCCATACACTCACCTGTTCTGAAGAAACCGTTTTCGGACAACTCTTGCTGGGTGTCGTCGATCACGAAAAGCCATTGATTTTCATGGGAGTGACTGATCGTGCCTCAGATCACTACTTCGGTTGCTAAAAGTATGTTCACGCTTTCTGTCAGTGGCCTTAAACGATCAAATATCTTCCTTCGGCTCTAGCCTATGCCGCCTTTATCCGGTCATTCACAGAGGGAGATGTTTCGGGACCTTGGCGATGGCCGCTCTACACGTAAAAAGCTGTTCCAGCGCTGATGTCTTTCTTCAAGGTCGCCTGCACGACTCCATCGGACTTCGTCGTTCATCTATGCCATGCGCCTATGAGCCACGCCCATTTAGTTTTTGTCTTCTCTCTCTTCATATTTGTCACAGTCCAACTCGAACCCTTATAAAAGTTCACCGGGCGCGGCCATGGTTAACCTCCTCGCCTGTCCTTCTCCTCGTTCTCCTCGTCAGCTACTTTCAGGTCAGTGTGACGGCATTGAAAGTACCTCTGTCGATAAATACAGATATTCCGAACATTCGTGTGCTCTTCTTGCGTCCCATTGTTTGCGAGTGTGGTGGGACGGGGGCAGGGGGGAGGGGGCGAGACGTACAACAGTGTCACTGAGCGCATGTCATTACATATTATGGTGTTAAACGTACCTCACAACACGTCGTATGTATATGGCATGACCTCTGCAACCTTGTATGGGGTCTCGTTAGTATTAACTCGACAGCGTTAAAGGCGCTGTGTCGCAGAAAATCCGGCGTCGGTGTCGGTCTCGGCGTCGGCGTCCGCGGCCAAGAATATCATCCCGAACCACCCCGACTACGCAGGCCCTCCGCGTGGCGCAGATGCGCTGGCGAACTAATCGCATTTCTCAAAGTAAAATGTATCAGAAAAATCGTACATTACAACGTAACCACAACCTACAGACGTGATAGCCTCGAATGGTAATTTGAATATACGAGTAAACATAATTATCTTACGCGCAAACTCAAACACAAACCCCTTTTCCAGCATTTCTCCCACTCATACAGCGGGGCGCCGCGTTTCGCTCCTTGCAAAAATACCATCCAGATGGCGCTCGCGTCCTCGGCAGCCGAAGCCGCATGCGGGGGCGAAGTTGGAGAAAAAGAGAAAACCGCAGTTGCCGGGAAGCCTGACAAGCAGCCAGGAATCTTTGAATGCTATTGCGTTCCACTCTTAAAGGCAAAAACTTAGGTGTCCTCCAAATTTGATTAACAGTAAACGCGATGGGTAACTTAATGATTCTCGACTTTGTACTACGAAGCAACTAAGGCACCAAACTTGATTGTAACTGCGTTATTGCGGCTTGATAAAAAACACCCTATACTAGACAAGGAAGCAAGTATAGCGTTGTATCTTCTAGCAGAGTTCTACCGATCAGTCCTGTCGCCTTTTTTATTTTTTATTTTTATTTTATTTTCAAATACTGTTGGCCATCTTGGCCGTAACAGGGTGGGTACAGCAAGTTTGCAAATAACGTAAAAAATGTAAACACCTTACAAACGTAAATAGGACATGAAGCAATGAAAGTTGCAAATACAATGCAATAACCACCAAAACAAATAACCAAATACAAATACAATACTTTGACTAAGAAATACATGTTTGTGGCATTGTGACAGTGATATCGCAACTTACATAAGAGAAAGACTACAGTATGTATTCAAGAACAATGTGACAATGTTTGCACTACACCACTAAGATTTCATTTCATACAAGGTTTTTAACACGTTCCTGAAAGCTTTCGAGGCTACTCGACTGCAAAACAGACACCGGCACACTGTTCCATTCCTTAATCGTTCGCGGAAAAAATGAATATGCGTACGTGTCCAGATATGATTTTGGAATTGAGAACATGCAATGATTGCTTGACCTGGCGTTTCTAGACTGTCCGGAAGCAAGATAGGGTGTGGTTTCAATATTGAAGTGGCCTTTTGATAACAAAAAAAGAAATTTAAGTCTAGCCAACTTCCGCCGTTGAGCCAGTGGAGACAAATTAAGCAACCGAAGCATTTCAGAAACAGAGTCAGTACAATAACACCGGGAAAGAATGAACCTTGCGGTTTTTCTCTGTATCTTCTCGATGCGGTTTATTATTCCTGATGGAAACGGATCCCATATTTGTGATCCGTTTGACATGACACTGGCACTGACGTTTGATATGACACTGGCATACTCTAACTTCGGTCTAACGTTAGGTTAAATATGCAAGCAGCTTGACGGATGTGGTTGCTATCTTTAATTTGCGGCAAAGGAATCATAACTTTTTTTCTGCAGCACCACAAATTCTATCTACGTGTGATTTCCAACTTAAATCTTTCGAGATTGTTAAACCTAGGTATATTATTGTTTCAGCTTCAGTTAGACTTGTTGAATTCATCTCATAATTATACTCAATAACATGCTTTGTTCTGTTTGTAACTCTGAGCATGACTGATTTAGATTAATTAATTTTCATTTTACATTTCGCGGCCCAGACTTCTACAGCTTTAAGGGCTTGACCAAGTGACGCCTGATCATTTTGGTCATTGATTTCACGATATAGTAAACAGTCGTCGGCAAATAACCGGATGGTTATGTCCTTACTTATGTGATGAGCAATTTCATTTATGTAAACTAGAAAAAGAAGTGGTCCTAAAACGGATCCCTGTGGACCGCCCGAGGTTATCTTTAATCGGTTAGATTTGTTACTTTAGCGTGGAAGCTTGGGCGTGTTGGTGATTCATTGCCGAAAACACAGCGCAAAAAAAAAAAACACGGACACGAGAGAGCGACACGCACACAGCGCTGTGTGCGTGTCGCTCTCTCGTGTCCGTTTTTTTTTTTTTTTTGCGCTGTGTTTTCGGCAAAGATTTGTTACCATGTATTTCAACGTATTGTGTCCGATCTGTAAGGTATGAGCGGATCCACATAACAACTTCATAATTTATATTCATGTCTTTCAGTTTATTAATCAATTCATTATGTACGACCCGATCGAAAGCCTTTGACAAATCTAAAAATATAGCGTCGACCTGCTTTTTATTGTTCAAGGAAGCTGAAAAATCGTTCATCGTTTCTATCAACTGTGTGACAGTCGAAAGGTGCTGTCGAAATCCATGCTGGTTGGAAAAAAAGCTTTCTTGTCTTCAAGGTAGGTGTATATGGACTTTGAAACTATGTGTTCTAGTAGTTTGTAGCATACACATGGTAGTGAAATTGGCCGATAGTTTCCAATATTTTGCCTTTCACCAGACTTGTGAACAGGGACTACTTTTGCTACTAGCCAGTCATCTGGGACCCGTTTTTGTGTTAGCGAGGCATTAAATATGATCTCTAGATAGTAGGCTACCCATTCCGCATATCTGCGCAGAAAGGCATTTGGAATGCCGTCTGGGCCAACAGATTTCTTATCGTTAATTTTAAGCAAAAGAGCTACAATGCCTTCATGCGACACTTGAATATCAGGCATTGCTGATGTTTACGGGGATTCTAGTGCGAACTGTGAAAAACCATCTGCAGAAATATCAGTAAAAACCGATTGAAAAGAATCATTAAAGCATATTTCCATGCGCGAGTTGTCTGGCACAAGTTCACCATTAACGATAATGTCACTTGGACCTCCGTTATTATGCGACAGATGGCGCCAAAAACGGTGCGGATCGTGCTTCATAAAATTAGTTAGTGTCACGTCGTAGTAATTTGCTTTAGCAGCAGCCATATTTGTGAGCAATATAGAGCTTAGCACCGAAATTTTATTATGATCTTTTTTTGACTTCTGTCTTTCACGGTTACTTTTCCGCTTTAAGTGTATAATTTAGCGGGTTATCCATGGGTTATGTTTATTTTCTTTTTCCGAGTTGGCACCAATCTGGTTACGCAGTGAAAAACAATATCTTTAAATGCAATCCACATCGCATTGACGTCATCCGTCGAATCGAATCCACCAAAACACAGCGAAAGATGATCAACAATGCTTGTGTCATCGGCTCTATCAAAACACAGAACATGCGTAGTACTACCAGCCTTCGGGTATATCTCTTCATTCCCAATTTTCGTGCTGCATCTGCATCTGTTCACCAATTATCCCCGCAAAATAGCACGGCTATGTCCCGTAATTTTTTTTTCTGTCGAACTCTTGTATTATTTCTGTTATGTCTTACATTGCACCTCTGAAACGGGCGTTGCGTTTTAACATCCGGAAATTAAATGACTGCTTTTTATAGCAATTCATGATTTTATTTTCTAGGCTGTACCAAACCGGAACCATGGCCAACAGAAAAAGTATGACCAGCTAAATAAAATTTGAAAATGTTCCCCCGAACATTTGTTTCCCAGTCAATCCAGTTCGATGCCCGAGATCGACATCGGATTCGCCATGCGTTAGGTGTACAAAACAGTTTTCATAGCGACAGTAAAGGCCATTAGTCGCAGAAATTCTTGTATGCGTCAAGCACGTCTCTTATGCTGGAAACCTAGCGTCTGACCTGCCCTACACACTCAAAAAACGCGAGATGCTGCCGTTAGTCACATTACCAATGGACCACCTAGACTCCCTCAGTCTATTATAACGACTTCGTGTTACCCGCCGTGGTTGCTAAGTGGCTATGGTGTTGGGCTGCTGAGCACGAGGTCGCGGGATCAAATCCCGGCCACGGCGGCCGCATTTCGATAGGGGCGAAATACGAAAACACCCGTGTACTTAGATTTAGGTGCACGTTAAAGAACCCCAGGTGGTCCAAATTTCCGGAGTCCCCTACTACGGCGTGCCTCATAATCAGATCGTGGTTTTCGCACGTAAAACCCCATAATTTAATTTTTTAACGACTTCGTGTTACTAAGAACAAACCCACACCAAAAAGCTGCGTGTTACAACTTGAATGCTACCACGCAGGCGTTGACGACATGAAACCTGTACGCTAGCGTACAGAGACAACGTTATCGTCCCAGTATCTATTCCGTGAAGTGACTGAACACTTCCTCCAAAGAATCACATAAGGCTCCCATTACCACGAGAACACATCGTCATCACCTTCGACAATTGATGATCATGGAGGCTCAAGTTTGTAGGGTACTCACGGTGTTCATGTTCAAGCCAATTGGTTTTGCACCTTCAGGCGAAATTCACTAAACTAGGACAACGCAGACACATTGTAATTCATACAGACAGGCTATGAACCATGCAGAGATAACTAAAACTTGAAGCAGTAAGGAAATATCAAATATATGAATACTTATACTCATAAAGAATTGGTAAAGAGCACACAAATCCGCAAGTACTTGCGTTTTTTCACAAAATGGTGGCTGTAATTGAATATTATTTGATAATGCAATGTATGCAGTCGTCTCGGCGAGCTGCTTTTTCAGCATAGGTCCGTATTGGCTAAAAATGAACTAAACATGATTGTTTAAAGTGCTGCATAGTCATAATTATCATCATCAGCAGCAGCAACTGTCTATTCTTATCTCTATTACAGGACGAAGGAGTCTCCCAGCGATCTCTAATTACAGGTGTCTTGCATTAGCTGATTCCAACTTCCGCCTGCAGATTTCCTTATTTCATCACCCCACCTAATTTTCTGCCGTCCTCCACTGCGCTTTCCTTCTCTTGGCTGTCTCTAATGGTCCACCGGTTATCTGCCCTACTCATTACATGGTCTGCCCAACTCTTTTTTTTTGTCTGTGGACCAGAATATAGACTATTTACGTTTACTCCCTCATCCGCACCGCTCTCTTCGTGCCTCTTAACGTTACGCCTGAGATATTTCGGTACATCGCTCTTTGCGTCGTCCTTACCTTGTTCTCAAGCTTCTATGTTAACCTCCAAGTGTCTGCCCTGTGTGTTAAAACCAGTAGAGTGCAGTAATTGCACACTTTTCTTAAAGACAGTGTTAAGCTTCTAGTCATGATTTGGTAATGCCTGCCGTATGCACGCCAAACCATTTTTGTGCTTCTCAAAATTTTCTTTTAATGATCAGGGTCCACTGTGAGTAACCTAATTCTTCGACAAACGTACTCCTGCACAGACTCTAATGGCTGGCTTAGTATCATGAATTCGTTTTCCCTTGCCAGGCTATTGAACATTATCGTTGTGTTCTGCATAATATTCTTCAACACTACTCGTACACTTTCTCGGTTATCATCATCAATCATTTATTGCAACTCATCCCCAGTGTCGCTGGACAGGACAATGTCGCCTCCACCTCACCCCAAGCTCAACAGGCGACAGGCGAGGGACTGGCGCCGAATACAAACACCTACCCACACTTCCATAGACTACACAAAATATTTCCTAACAAACACAGCGACAGATGTCTATGGCGCGACTCCACCCCGACACTAGAACACATCACTTACCAATGCACGCAGCGTCCGGCAGGCGCCGTCTCGCCGCTACTTAACGATACACTTAGCAATTGGTCGTGGGAGGCGCGACTCTCCGAACTGGACTTGGGAAGCCAATTGGCGACCCTCGACCAGGCCTGGCGCACCGCAATAGCCAGTGGGGCCCTGGAAGAGGGGCTCCACCCACAGTGACCCAGCACGATCTTAATTTAAATAAAGTTGTTTATCTCTCTCTCTCACCTCCTATACGAAGTTTGTTGAAATATTCGCCGTGGATTCTCATTCCTATGCCTTTCCAGTATAATAGTTTGAATACTTCTTCTAAGAGCGCAGTGAGACACCATGCATCACATTGGAGTGATGGTGTCTCCTTACCTAGCCCTTTCTTGATAGGTAATTTTCCACTTTTCTTGTGGGAAACCAAGGTAGCTGTAGAATCTCTGTAAATGTTTCCGAAGACATTCACGTATGCTTCTTGTACTCCTTAATTAAGGAATGCCTCCGTGACTGCTGGCATATCTACTGAATCAAATGTCTTTTCATAACCCATATCCCTTAGATATTGACCCTTTTCGCGGAGCAGTTTTTTTAGAGAAACGAGACGGCGCTCACGGCGGCGCGCCATACCTCTCCTCAGCGACCGCGCACGAACACGAAACCATTACCGCTTCTACCTTGTTTCTCTGCGATCAGCTGTCCGAAATGCAAATGAGTTTTCGCTAACACACCGTGCTCCAATCATGCTAGATTCAATCATGTGGATTGAAGACGTGTGCAATCATCATCATCATCATCAGCCTATATTTTATGACCACTGCAGGACGAAGGCCTCTCCCTGCGATCTCCAATTACCCCTGTCTTGCGCTAGCGTATTCCAACTTGCGCCTGCAAATTTCCTAACTTCATCATCCCATCTGGTTTTCTGCCGACCTCGACTGCGCTTCCCTTCTCTTGGTATCCATTCTGTAACCCTAATGGTCCACCGGTTATCCATCCTACGCATTACATGGCCTGCCCAGCTCCATTTCTTCCGCTTAATGTCAACTAGAATATCGGCTATCCCCGTTTGTTCTCTGATCCACACCGCTCTATTCCTGTCTCTTAACGTTAGTCCCAAGATTTTTCGTTCCATCGCTCTTTGTGCGGTCCTTAACTTGTTCTCGAGCTTCTTTGTTAACCTCCAAGTTTCTGCCCCATATGTTAGCAGCGGTAGAATGCAATGATTGTACACTTTTCTTTTCAACGACAGTGGAAAGCTCCCAGTCAGGATTTGGTAATGCCTGCCGTATGCACTCCAACCCAATTTTATTCTTCTGTAAATTTCTTTCTCGTGATCAGGGTTCCCTGTGAGTAATTGACCTAGATAAACGTACTCCTTTACAGACTCTAGAGGCTGACTGGCGATCCTGAATTCTTGTTCCCTTGCCAGGCTATTGAACATTATCTTTGTCTTCTGCATATTCATCTTCAACCCAATTCTTACACTTTCTCAATTAAGGTCCTCAATCATTTGTTGTAATTTGTCTCCATTGTTCCTATTCAGCAACAATGGAGACAAATTACAACAAATGATTGAGGACTGCAGTAGTTGGCTGCAAAAATAGTGACTGGTATGTTACCGCATACAATTAATATGTGTGGCCAAGTTCGCCGACAGCTGCTGCAACTGTCCGAACGTGTTACCGGCACTTCGTGATGTACGGCTTTCCTCGAGGATACAGAAATTTGCTCATCCGCGAGCCTTGTATCGCTAACCTTCAACGAAAGGGCTTCATCCCCAGAACGTCGGCAAGAGTGAGTACCACTCGTTAAACAATGACAAAGTGAGTAGCGCCGCTTCCTGTCATAGTAAGTTTCGCGCACGTTATCTATACACATCTGTCCAAATGGCAGGAAAACTTACGCCCACTCTATCGCCGACGTATCAAGAATAAGTGAATGGTCGCACACTTGAATATCTATGCGTACTGTACATGCACAATAAATGACGGACTACAACGATGGCGCACGAATGGTCAAAGCTGAATCTTTCGTGACTGTCCACAAGAGTCAGCGATTTACTAGCTGTAATATGTATTTGCTACAAGGTATTACAATGTACAAAACAGCTACGTCTCAAGCCTTGTGCGCAGCAAGAACAAATCTATCAGAACTATCAGCGATAAGGCAGAAAATAATCAGATAGTGGCCACACCGAGGAACTTCACTGAGTCAGAAACTGACAAGCCACTGCTTCAAAGTATTTGCTGAATAAAGAACAAAGAGCAAAACACACTAATCCTGACTGAATTCATAATTGGAAAGCGTGGGGAGCTTGGCATGCATATTTAGCCCCGCTTTCAGAACAAGCACCATATACGCTGCTCGCGCCATTTGGACATAGCTTAATCAGCTCCGAAATCAATTTTGCATGTTCTCTGAAGCTGTGATGAAAGCTTCGTGTCGTCCACCTAGTCACCGTCTACGACATCTCCGAAAACAGAGCTTTTCTAAGCCGCACTGGCGTCATACACTTCCATAGTAAACAAGGAGGCAACGGAAGCAGTTGAGGCAAGCAATGGACGCGTCACCACGTGATCAAACATGGCAGCGCTCAGGGGATCGCCGCGAAAAGGGTCAATATAGTACGGTGCTTTAAACATGCAATTCTCAGTATTGTTTTGATTCTATCCTAGCTACTGAAATGCGTCTTGTCCAGATCCTTTATGTTACTTGCTGGCTGCACTATTGCATAACTGCAGCCAGGAAACGTGCATGTATGTAAATATAATTTCATTACTACCTGTCTAAAGTCTTTTTTTGCTTCGTATTAACATTTAATAGTATACTTGAAGACAGCTGTGCGCCTAGGCGAGTTCATTTGCTTTGCCACATGGTTAGTGTTCCGAGAGATTTAGCTCCAAAGTTTCTCACTCAGTGGATCTATTTTACATTGTATTTATACATACACGCGTATACAAACATCTATGTGAATTGCACACTGCGCGTAATTTACGCGGCCTCATGCATGCATTTACTTTAACGAAGTATTTCTTTTATTGCAATATATGCAGTTGTATGCACTTACATGGCACTTCGGCAGCCGTGCACGTACGCAGTGATTCTAAAATGAGTATCAGCTTTTTCCTGCACTGTATACGAGACAGCGATTCTTTCTACGCATTTGAACTCAGCGACGATCCTCTAAAATCCGACTATAGTAATGTCTACCGTGGCAACGCCCGCCGATTACCAGGGCTCCTGGCCTTATATGCACCAAATGACCACAAGCGATGCCCATCTGCCTAAAGGAAGTATCTTCTTTTTGCAGGTAAGGTATTCTTTGCTTCTACAGTAATTGCGTAGATGATTTACGAATCTGTGCACAGCTGCCGAACGTAAAGATTGAACTGTTTTGAAACCTTTCTGCTGCATTGAACATATCGAAAGAAGTGTGTGACACAAGTAAAGCTATCGAAGGCTCGCGGCTCGAGCTACAAGAGCTGAAATTAAACAAGGAAATCCTGCATGACGTTGAAAGCCGTAAGCAAGAAATCCAGGATCCGCTCACGAAAAGCGCGAACTCAAGGCTGACAGTGTAAACTTCAACGCAAGATAAGGGAATTTGAGCAGTTTCCACGTTCCATTAACTTGGAAATCAAGGGCGTTAAAGTTGACGGGGAGCCAATGACTGTTAAAAAATTGCTGTACTTGTGATGAGGACATAACAGAACAGGATATTGACATTTGCCACATTTGGCCGACTGCGTGACACGGCGAAATCGACGGAATTGTTAGGTTCACTCGATGAACCAATAGAAAATGCAAGGCAAACAAGCTGAAAATAAGCGCTCGTGAAGTCGGCTTCCAGGCGGCGTCCCACATTTTTCGAAACGAGCACCTAGCTCGTCAAAGCAAGTAGCTGCTTGGAGCAATGATCAAAAACACTAGAAATCAAATGGAGGTTTGTTTGGAGTTCCGGGGGCAAAGATGTTGGCAAAAAAGACGAAGGTTCACCATCGTTGCGATAGCTACGATGAATGATCTGGGGAGGATGGTGGAAGACACTAGGTTAAATGGGCGTTTTTGACTGTGGTAATGCCAGAACATAAATGTGACTACATCTGTGACTTGTGCATTCCACAGTATCCACTCCTTCAACAAGCAGTTTCACGAAAACCGCAAGCAGTAGTTATTTAAATACATGTACAAACACTCATTCAAACGACTCATGAACTGGTGTGAGTGAGACGCTGATTGACATATGTGCGACGAACATGCATCCAATAATTACTGTTGCATGACTGCTTCCTCTTGAATCAGTTATCACTTTCCATGTTTTTGTTTGTTACCAGTTTGTCCATAAGAAAAACAGGTCAAATGTTTAATCCTCACTCGCATAATTGACGCGCAGGCTTTAGGCACTTCCACTCCCTTGTCTATATCAAAGATAGGGAGAGCATATTACATATCAATTATGAGAATTTGGCATAGAATGCGTGCTTTGACAAACTTACGTTTTGCGACGACGAGGAATTTTCAATAAAGTGAGGGAAACAAGAACGAAGTATAAAGAATCCATGGATTAACGAAGTAGTCATAGAAAATATAACACCAGGAGAATGGCACGTTTCACTATTTTCTGAAAACTAGGAACGACAGCATGTTTGACCATTTAAAAACTTTCAGAAATCAGCTTTCAGTGAGTTCAGGGCTATGTAAACCAATAAACCTCCTTGATGTAGACTTCACCGCGAAAATTTATCGCGATCTTAGGAAAATATCGGTCGAGATCAAAAATTTAGATGACAAAAGACCACTACCTAGCAATCTATATGTTTCTTCGTATACAAGTATTGCCTCTGGAGGAGAAGTGGTTGACGTTCTGAATAAATACTTTTACCAATTGCTATTTTGCGTAACAAACTTGATGAAATGCACCCCAGATTGACATTAATTCCATCAGAATTGTAGATTCATTGTAACTCGGACTACTTACTCCTAACGATGTCAAAGGAATAACAAACAGGATTAAAAATAATGTTGCTCCTGGCTATGATAAAATATAAAATATAAGCAGTGGCCATAAATTATGTGGCGGCCATATTACAGAGAAATCTGTATATGGCTAGGCGAATCGAAAAACCGTTCGTCCCATGTTTTTCTAAACGTCTCCACTAGCTGCGCCGTCAGTTACGTCGTTCTCTACGTCGCACCCAAGCGCTCGCGCCATTGGCAGCGCCGCTAGGGGCGTCGTTCTCTGCGTCGTACCTGATCTGCCCGCAACGCCAGCTCCTCGGCTCGCCGTTGTCGCATACGTTCGATATCTCGCGTTAGCTCGGCGCCGTAGTCAGCAGCATCCGCCCGCCATTGGCGCTTACGTTCCACTAGAAACACAAACATGTAACAAATAATTCAGAAATGCTTCAATACAGCGTCGGGATTAACTCACTGCTAAACACCGGGGCCGCACGTTTCAGCTTCGCTGGTTAACCATCTGTACGGAGTGCTTGGGCGGTGTTTTTTTTATCACCTATTTTAACTGATATATACAATAAAGCTTTTGAAATGGACGTTTCCCGGTCCTCTCAAAAAAGCACGCGTCTGTCCTATACACAAGGGATAAAAAAGATCCCAAGCCCTCCAAAGCCAGACCTCCCCTTTTTAGCTAAAGTCTTTGATATTGCTTTACACTCGACTTCAACAATTTTCAGTCAACATAGCAGAGAACGTCACGCACAATTTGGATTTCAGAAGGGCAAATATAGAGAACAAGCTTTACTTAACCTGAAACATGACATCACATGTAATTCTGAAGTAAAATGATATTTTTGAGGCCTATTTGCTTACCTACAAAAAAGCATTCGGCTCTGTATGTCACAAAATACTTCTGGGGAAATTATAGAGATACCAAGTCCGAGGCATAGTTCTGAGCTTGTTAAGTAGGTACATGGAACACACATAAAAATACACGTTACTAGATTACGAAGAATCTCCCAAAATAACTGTAAGGCAAGGTGTTTCTCAAGGATGTATTCTTGAAACTGTTCTATTTACAATTACCACAAATGACCCCTGCCTCTCCTTATTAGTAATGTACGCGGTTGACAAAGCACATTTTTTTTCACAGGTGTCAAGCCTCACAAACTGCAAGCAAAGGTAATCAATATTTAAATTTACTCTACCCAAATAATTTCACCTTATTGCATCTAAAATAAAGCATATAATCGTTGCACCTATGAAACAACCCAATGAACTTGGATACCGCTATTCATTTTCGAAATCCAAGACTGGAGCAGATATACGCAGAAAAATTGTTCGGAGTGTGATTGTAGGACAACCTGTACTGGAATACACGTGTCAACAGCTTCACAGCAGACTTAAGTAGGGCATTCGGATGCTTATAAAAGCTTTGGAAAATATTACCCGCATTGTTAAAAAATCAGCTTTTCTAAACATGTGCTTATTTTAGAATATCGTATTTCACATTACTGTGACGAGGAACTCCTCCTGAGACCCGAACACAACTATGAGACATAATCACTTTTCAAGGTGGTGTTTATCGTCTACTCTTATGTTACGAACTTGAAAAACGATTTTTAAAATTTAAATACCACGGTTAGATACAAAAAGCTACGTCTCTATTTACGTGAGAAAAATAACTATCTCCATCAATTCTGTTATGGTAAAAACTGCATTTCACGGCCTAAACGCAGCGATGAAGATGGAACTACGTGTAGTACATTGTCATGTTGCTCCCGCGTCCGGTATTTTCACGCAATCTCAGTGATTTCGAAACACACCTCAAGCTTGCTTTCGTCCATCTGGGACGACACACAGGTATATAGCAATTTAGTGTGAAAATTCCTCAAAGCGGATGACAAGAATATGAGCAGACCTGTTCTACACAGTTACACATGCCGCGTACTTCATAACCGGAATGAATATTTTACGTGATCACTTCAGAGTGAGCTTCTAAAAACGTTAAAGGCAGTGTGCTATGTATTGTGCTAGGGGTCTTAGGAGGACATACAAGCGTGAATTAAAAGAGGGGGTCAGTTTTACAAAAATAAAGTTATTCAATTTTCGAGCAATTCAGAGATTCACGTATGAATTGTTTATGCAAAAAACAGTACCTTCTCTTTTAAATGAGCTGAACAAGCTCCTCAATTTGGTGTTCAAATCAGCTGTAATCGAAAAATGTGTCGAATATAGGTAAAGTTATTATAATGTATCTAGTGCTTAAGTATTTTTCTCAGGTGTTTCATTAGCAACGTTCGTCATTGTATCTGAAATTGTTATGCTACTGTACCAATTTATTTAAAAGTACAAATTTTGAATTCTGATGATTGCTTCTGTTATCATTTTGGATATCTTGCGCTGTGTCCTGTCCGATAAGGGGATTATACTGGCGTATATTTTTAACATCATTTGTGCGTAAGGATGTTTCTATACATTGCGCTCTCCTGGCGCTTGCATAGATTTATTTTGTTATGTATTTTAACTTGCCCGACTGCATGAGGAAGAATGCCACTGTCAGACTTATAGCTTGTAGGTTTTCATTCGGTTTTTCCGAAATCAGACCGGATGTCTGTAACAGACAATGAAATAAATGAAAATGAAATCAAACGGGAAGTCGGTAAACAAAAGAAATATTGTGAGAATAATGAGGTGCCGATTGCACTATTAGGATCAGTGTTATGAAAAAAGGATCACTCCCGAAATTGAGTTTTGAACTACAGCAATGTCAGGAGCAAAATAATGAGAGGTTGATCTGAAACATGTACGGTATGTCCGCTCACGCATCAACCGTGTTACCAGAACTACAAACGGGTGTCAGAGACATAAATCACTGTAGAGAGCAAGGGTTTAGCTTATGTGCCGACAAACAATCAATGAGCTTTTTAGCATTGTAAGGGAATTTTCAAAAGCGTCACCCGATAAGGACACTTTCAACGCGCAGTGTCAGCCATTAACATTTCAATATCTGGAATGCTCAGCGTGAATTGTGCGCATACTGCTACCATTTGTGTGTTGAAAATTTTCATCGACAGGCTAGTGCGTGGGCAACAGTAAATCTAACGCACAATTGTGCCTAAAGACTTAACACGATTTCAAACCTGTGCTTGAACACAACGGGAACCTAACTGTACTACATGCTATTTTAAGCGAGTGGTACTTCCACAGCTACTATAAGATATCTCGCTCAAAAAAATATTCAAATGCTTACTTTCATATAAATGACGAAGCTGCATAACAATTTGCTCATTTTGAAAGTTCTGGCAAATATGTGTTTAAAACTGTTTTTTCAATGTTAAATGTACAACAAACTTTAAGAACAGGGTTAGTAGGAAGCGATATTTGTACAGAAGCAGTGGCTTCGGACCTCCTAAGACGCACGTCTATGTGGAGGCCGTCAATTAATAACACTGAAGTACAAGAATAAAGAAAGAATGCGCGAGCACGTGTGGCAAAAGTGGCACATCCATGCTACATGTTCCACTTGCACCACGCCAATCGGGCCCACTACAGCGTCCATGCAATTAATTGTAGCAGGATACTTTACAACGTAATGTCGTTGCGACGAGAGTTCCTGGTTTGCAGACACCTATGACAAGGGAGGAGTCTAGTCTGCACTAGTCAAGTGTTTAATGTTGTACAGGTGACAATGCATGAAAATTAAGGACTGCGTGAGCTGCCGGTCTTATTGAAGGTTGCGCTATCAGACCACTTCAGTGCAAGTCGTTGGCCTTATCTAATCTGTTTAAGCGCGAGTAAAGGTGTCGTTACAAGTCTATTTTCTTCGCTGCAGGACTAAACTTGCGCCTTCAACAATTTCGGAGCTTTAAGAATTGTAAACCAGAAGATAATGTACGCCTTATAAACTTTTTTTTACAGTAATATCGATCGTACACCCTCTCATGGCTGTACTTCATGTGCATCCGCATTGTACAACTATGTAAGTGTAGCCGGTATACAACGCGAACTGAAACGAAAAAAACATAACCCTATTTGAGGATTCGGCTACGAAGGGGTGGCTTTCACTTGCAATCATACACGCACACAGGTGTATTTGCCCTCGCTTGAAAAGCTTCAGCTAACTGACAGTAACATGCTGCACAGTAAGTTGTCTATAGAGAAAAGTGAGCGACACTCGCATGAAATGTTTTAGGTGTGACCCTAGACGACTTACGGTTCAGAGCGATACCGCTACTTGCACTGAAATTTGTTTTTTCGCAGACGAATTCAACCAGGGTAAAATGTATCGGTCAAACTGGCTCAAGGTCTACTCGCTGCTTGCCAGCCCAGCCTACTGCGGAAAACTTGCGCAAGCTTACGAACAGGAATTTCTGAGGGCAGCCGCTAGCTCACCGACTAATATGGTGGTGGAGACACGAAGACCAATCAGTACATCGGTTACATCGTTTTTCAGCGAAGTTAAAATTTCAACATTCCCCACAGCAGACAATCAATTCCATCAGTAGTGATATTAAAAATCACGCGTACAGCCAGACAGAGGCAGGAAAACAAAGGTCGGTCGCACACTTGCAAATTAAATTTTCTAGGAAAAATACCTCCTACAACACTGTTCCGCATATGCGCGACTATACGGAATCATAGCGGCTTGGCTGCCGCTTGTGAAGTTAAGCATCAATTACGTCAAACGAAGTCTCGTCGGCAAGAAACCTGATCCCTTCTCTGGTCACGTACTTCACGCAACGTTAACTTACACACACACACAGACACGTATATATTTCATCTTTAATTGCGTAAACTGATTCCACGAGCCCTCCAACGATCATCAAGAGCTCTTATTGTGCCTCTGCGCTGTGCAATAACACCCGCCAGCAACATTAAAAAAAAGATCCACTTGCGGAATTAAAATTTAGGCAGGAGTAATACTTGGAATGTTTATAGTGTGCTCATTCCAAAACATACTGGCAGAGCTGCAAAAGTTTGTAGTTTAGGGCAGTCACGAAATATCGAAGTAGCACAGAGTATAACGCGCGGTGGGGAGGCAAAAAAATTTGTTTTATATAAACTGATTTATATGTAGGTGTAGTTTATAAACTGATTTTATAAAACTTTTTTGTTGAGGCCTATAGGATCAGTGGAAAAAATGTGCCCCCCTTGTCGAAATATGTTACATTTTGTCTATGGGACAAACAACTTCCCAATTATTAATGAACTGTTTGGTGTTGATAAGTGCAGTTTGCGGTAAACTAGTTCTAAAAGCCTCATTTACTCCTATCAAGCAACAATTCTCATGAGTCTTACGCAAAATAAACGGTATTCTAGAAACAAAGAGTAAGGGACGCTGAAACACTTTTCATTGAAGACTCAATAATGTCTTTGGGCGAATGTTGTGCCTCCCAGGATTTAATTACTGAAATACTTTTTCGAAAAGACCCAGTACGAGCGTAGACACTATCAGCATAATATTTATCTTTCACATTTCTCCGCAGCGTCTTCCGTTCCGGAGGAGCGGGGCGGCGCCAGTTTCTCTACGACGCCCACGGCATTACGTAACTTAGCTTCAACGTGTTTTTTTTTTTCTTTCAGCGGAATTTCAACGCGCGCTGTTGGAAACGCTTACTTCCGGTCGCTATTACTAGGCTGACGTGGGTCATCACTTTGCTGCGCTACAGTGTACCAGAAAGCCTCACGCGGCTGTTCTTTCTCGTGCGAAGTGGCATGAGTAGCACATTTTTATTCGCACGTAGCAAACCCTATTGTGTTTGCTATAAGTAGAGCAGGGCTGGAGTGCGCCCTAGCGATCCTGTGCTCCAGTCTGACCGGGCTGCAAGTTACAGACCGGCTTTGTCCTGCAGGAATAGTAGACAAACCCAAATTGCGCATCTTGAAAGGTTGTCAATAGCTCAATACGATGGCATGTCTGCCCGTGTGCCTAACATGTCTGCCCGTGTGTCTAGCTGAAGCGGCCGGGCGTCACTTTGGCTATGTGTGAGAGGTCTCTGGCACAGGTTCCTTGTGGATGCTAACCGCCTTTTCTCGCAAAACGCAGCAGGCGTGGTGTACATGTGGTCTGGGCTTAAGTTTCGCTTCGTTCGAGGAAAGTAGAATGTTCAAAACTAATCGAAATTAGCGAGCCCCGATGCCAACGACACCGATAAGCAGTGTAGCCGAAGCTTCATTCTAACATGAACGGGTGCGGCCGAGTGTGAGCAGACGATATCCCGCTTCTTCCTGAAGTGCATAATTCTTACCGAAGCTCGAAACGAAGATTTTTTGCCTGCATCAGCCTGTTTAATAAACAGCTTCAATTAGAATGCGCAGTCACAGTGGGAAGAAGCACACTGATCTAAACACCCCCTATGATTGATGTCAGCCAGCCAATTACAACCCTCTATGGGAATTTTACACATGACGACATATGCAAAGCGCAACCAGGTTCGAAACCGGGAACGAGCAGGCCTCTGTTCGAAGAGAGGATGTTTCTGAAAAATGTAACTTCACACCGAGCTTCTGAACTCAACGCATCGCGCACGACTTAAAAATTTGGCTGAGATATTCCCAGCAGCGTGTGGCATCCGCGGAATGTGTTTTCTCATCAAGCCCGAGAGTTGGTTCAGGAGTCCTTTAAAACTGAAAGGAAATAGTGATAGTACCTTTTGGCTACTGCCACACTCAGTTCGGGTAGGCGGACGGCAATCTTGGAGAAGCGAAAGCGTCAAGCCGTATCCGCTGCACATCCGCGCGCGCTCTGCGGACGTCGCCGGAGGCCACGACACCTTCCGTGCGCGAGCAGTACAACTGATATCGCGCCACCTGCGCTTTCCAGATGCGCACACTTTGTCACCTGCTATACACCTACATAAAACACATTCTCAAAATCTGAGAATGTGTTTGAGAATGTTTGAGAAATGTGTCACAAAAGGTGAGAGGAAATAACGTAGTGCTGAAGGGGCGTTTCTATATTATGAAGAAAAGGTGAAGCACCGCACGGAACGATGACTGTTACATATCACGGAGAGCGTGAATGACTGTCATTCATCCGAGAAATGCGTCTTTGTGTCACGTCTTGCGCTGTGGACCTGTGCACAAAATGCAGCGGAGTGAGACCCGTAATGATGATGAAATAAACTTTAATTTTCGAGACAGTGTTCCCGAAGCTGTGGATCACTCAAGGTGGGAGGGTCCCTCATTCCAGGAATCCTCTGGCCGCGATAGCATCCCTGGCTCTGGCGACAAGACATCGTTGGTATTCCAGGGCCGGGGTGGAGATCTTGGCCTCCCACGTCTCGGCGAGGAGGTTCACGTCTGCGGTTGTTGTAGGCTTGGTTACGGCGTCTTCGGGGCGCCACGGGCACTCGAGTAGTAAATGAGCCATAGTCTCTGGCACGACGCAGATCGGGCAGTTCTAGGTGTGCAGCGTTGGGTGGATGCAATGCATGAGGATCCCATGGGTGTACGTGTTGTTCTGCAGTCTTCAGAATGCGGTGCTTTCCTCTTTGGTCAGTTTTGGGTGAGGTGGCAGGTACACCCTGCGTCCCAGTCGGTAGTGTTGGAGGATGGCGTTAAACGTGGGGTGTATGGTGCGTCACCAGGTGGTCGGAGGTCTCGTGAGGCGGCGAGAGAGGCCCGGTTGACGTGATCGCGGGCCGCGGGGCAAAAAAAAAAAAAAATGACCAGAATAAATGAAGCCGCTATGGATACAGAGGTTAAGGTGACGAGGTTGCAAGACACGCGAGGCTCGTATACAACGTGCCCAATAATGGTCCCGCGCTCCACAGGGGAAACATGACAAATGCAGTAGGATAACCGGAAAGCTAGCGCAAAATTTAGTAATGACTTTCGGTGATTTCTGTCGTTAATCGTATATTTCTTTGCATGCAATCAATGGTGGATGCCGGTATATATTTTTCTTCTGAGCAGTAGGCCACGTAATCAGCTCTGACGTTCAGAGCATCCTAAGTAAACCCACGTGTACGAAACGCTCTGACAAAATGCTGAACACGTCAAGAAATCACCCTACTCTATTTTGTTTCTTGCGGAAATGTTCATTTTAACGTACGTTTGCTAACTGTGGCTATGATAGACGCTATATAGTGGAGAAGTCCCGATTAGTATTTACCACCTGGAGCTGTTCATGGTGCACCTAAATCTAAGATCACGAGTGTTATTGCATTAGGCACCCATCAAAAAGTGTCTGCAATTGCCTGAAACTGCACCCGCTATTCCACATTTTTCGGAAGGTGATCAATGGAGGTTTGCAACCTCAACAAATAAGCGCAAGAATATTTGTACTGACCTACGCTGAGAACGAAATAAGCTACACTAACGCAGTCGCAGCGTTCACAAGATTGAATAAAAGACCGTCAGTAACCTTCTAGTTACGTTGTCGCACAGCCAATGCGCCGGTATCGGCCAACCGCTTCGCTGGTGCGCTTACAGTGCCATCAGGAGCACTGGCACGGTGATGCTGAGGCAATGGGCGCCCTTCAATATACTGCAGGCTAATACTAATGCCCAAATTGCGCAAGCGGTATAGACGAGCCGTTAAGCAGCTACGGAGGAACCCTTGGCCAACACAAAGGCCGAGCATTCAAGAAGCTGGCGCGTGACTTGGCCCATCCGGTGTCATCTTCCTCAGTTCCGGTCCCAAAACGCGCTGGGCCATTACAGCTGCACTGAGCGGTTGAAAAGGCGGGGGGGGGGGGGGGGGGGGATGGTAACGCGCACCTGTAGTCGCCACTGCGCGCCCTTCGGTGGCGATTTTCTCGCACCCCTCCACGCGGCTTAGGCTTTACTCTTGTTGCCCGCAACTGGAGGAAACTGGTTCTTCATTCCGTGTTTGCGTGCGCTACGTCAGAACCGCCACCGCTTCGGTTGGCGTGCAAGCAGAGGGGGGCAGCCCCGGCGGCACGAGAGAAGGTGGCCGGTTTACCTGGCGTCACGCGACGAAGCAGAGGGTGTTGTGCAGGAGAAGAGGAGGAAAGGCGAAAGCGAGAGGGAGAAGCCCGTCCTAGCGGCCGCCGAAGAGCCGCCGGCCTCGATCGACAACCCCTCTCTTGACGCGCGCGTCGAACAGAGACGCGATGCCGCGCAGAAACATGCCTACCCCGAGTGCTCTTCGCTTCGCGGCGCTGGTGCTGCTACTTTTGGTCGTCGCTTGTTGCTGCGTCCGTGGATCGGAATACCCTGCTCTCAGGTACGTCTTTCTCGTGGGTGTCGGGAGTTGTTCAGTTTCGTTGGTGCATGTGGTACAGTGCGAGAAGTGCCAAATTACCCTAGTGGTGTAGTCTGTGATCCCACCTCTCAATGAACATCCCCTCTTTGCTTTAAATTTTGTATCAATCAGAGTGGACAGGCAGACTGCTATGATCCTAGGCTGTCACTAAAACGGTGAAAATTAGGACAACATGGGCGCTCACGGTGCGTGTGTGAGCCTGCACGTGCTCGAGCGAAAGTCAGTTGCCATTCCTCGGCGCTATAAATTAAGGACAAACAGATGGAGGACCAGGGCAGACATACGAGCCGAGACATGATACCCAGACGTGGCCTACCATCTTTTATCCTCTTTGTGATAGTGTCCGCAATTTTCGCAGCATGTGAACATTCCGTAGACAAGACGCTGTCCCGTAACTCCGCCTCGGAGTCAAAGGTGCCGAGTGTCGTAGTCCTGCTGTCAGTTTGACTCTTTTACGGTTGAAGTATGCATGCCTCGTTCGAACAGCGCAGGCATCACCTCGTTGCCCCACTCGATCAAGCTGTCAAATTACGCGACCGCCTGGAGCGCTGTTTGCCGCCATCATTCAACCTTGTCGTCGACGAAAGGCGCGTTTACACCGGAAGCATACTCCCTCGCTCGTTACGCCACCGCGTATTGCATCTAACTTCCGGTGAAGTCGGATTGTCAACACCGCGGGGAAAGTTCTGAGCACGTAGTGGGGGTAAAAATAGTCACAACGCGTCAGAGCTTCCGCGTCTGTTTACATGGGAGAACCAATGAGACCGGCATTTGCCGATTGTTTCAAAGGAAGGGCTAAATGGCAGAATGTTTACTTCAAAGATGTAAGCGTGAAGTTTAACTTCACAAGCAATAGTAAGATCTGCCAGTACGTTAACCGCAACAAAGCACGTTTAGCACTCCATAATTCGCGCGTTGAGTGTTCGCAGGAATATCCTGCAGCATATGAGTCTATTACGGTACAAGCCTAACTGTCAATTTCAGGTCAGTGTTTCTGCTTCTCTCCTCATACATTTGCATGGCAACTTTGTGTACATATGATTCGTATGTCGGTTATATTATGAGGTATAAGACTTACCGGCAGTAAAAAAAAAAGTCGATTCAAGCTTTGCTGCTGCATCATGATCATTCCAGATGCATCCCAGGCGCACTGACAAGGCTACATTGTTTTACTGATAGCTTACATTTAGTCAGTTTAATAAATGGCAATATTTAAAGTGCACTTGATTGCCGAAGGCTGCAGCGGTATCTAGTTGTTCATTCCGACTTGCTATCGCCGTTGCTTCGCACCAGGATACCGACACGATACGGCGTGCTCAAAAAATTCCTCTCAGTTGATGTATTAGGGAGCTGTCATGAGCTGTAATGAGGTAACTGTAATGTAATGTGGTGGCCAACAGCAATGACCGTCGAACTGTAATGCAGAGAAGCAGATTCAAAAGCTAGGCATTCGATGTGCGTAGTGCGCACACGAGAGCAGTCACACAAAAATGCCGAGAAGTGAAAACTGAGGACAACAGCTCGTGGAAAAATCCCAAGGCCGCTAAACGTTCCTCGAGGCGCTCCGCTGAGGCTGCCTCCAAATGTGTATAATTGGTAACTCCGGGCACATTCCATCGGTTTTTGCTTGTGACGACAGTCATCATGTTAAGTCAGCAATGTTTAAAATTTTGCGCAAAGGTGAGGGAAACAACGTGCAAATGTGTAACAAATCCAGTGGCTTGTGTGAATCTTAGTCGAAGGAAAAGGGACATGCAAATACAAGGAATAAAAAGAAGTTGAGTGATGCTAGAAACAAGCGCTTTGAATTAATCACGCCGTCATGTGGACGCCGCTTCCTGTAGATTGAAATGTGATTACATCTTAAGCTGTTGAGCGTTCGTCCTAATTTATGCCCGTGAATTCCCGGTGCAAGGGCTCGTTGGACAGGTGTTCACAGCGAATTGTTCTGTCTCAATACTTGTCCCGCGTGTTGAATACATAAGTGAATCGGCGACATTTCACAAAAGTTTCTTGAAGCAACGCTTATCGCTGATATGCCACTGCCTTTGCATTCTTCAAATTTCTTTATATCTTGATGTTCGGACAGCGTAATATATTAAGCAAAGAAAGCTGCTGTTTCTATAAGGACTTTTTGGTTAGGTAACAATTGTTATAATAACGGGACGTAAAAAATATCTGTTCGCATCGTCGTGAGCGTTATTACACCCGCCGTCAGCTTCGGCGCATTGTGTTTTGAAACGTGCCTGTATCATTGATGCATGTACACTGTGTCTACCGCACCATATCCTCTGAAGCAGATGCAGTTACACTACAGCATGACCTCAACTCCGTGTACTCTTGGTGCCAAAAATGGAATATGGCGCTGAATCTCTCGAAATGTAATCTGATCCGGTTTACGAAAAAGAAACAATTCCTTCAAGCAGACTACTTCCTTGGTAGCACAGAAATATCT